>NC_073238.2:109237500-109437500 GCF_029281585.2 Gorilla gorilla gorilla
TACATGTATTTTAAGCTGCTAAATTTGGGGGTAATTTGTTACAAAGCAATATATAACTAATATACTTGATATTGAGAAATCCCATATAGTTTGTTATCTGCCACCACAGATACCTAACACCAGTGACTATCTTTTGTTCCTCCCTCTGATGTTTACTTAATTGCTTAAAACTCCATCTGGTCACCTAGCCCCAGTTCTTTGTTTCTAAATACCATTCGCAATTAAAACAACCTAGGGCTCTTGGGGAAATAGTTGATTCCAGGGTTAGGGCAGAAAAAGGCAAAAGCAGAGCCTGAAACATTTTTTGATGCAAGAGAGTAAGGAGTGCTCCCTAAAATGATGAGGCAAGTCAAAAGGATACAGAAACCAACTTGAAGAGCCCCCAGTGGTAAAATCTGAAACAATGTGAACAAGAATTTAAATAATGATTGTAATAGATTATAACCCATAAAATAAAATAAATAATTATAAGTTCATACTTATATAAATAAACACATGAAAAAAATTAATGTGTGAGAAGGGACACAGAATTTAATTAGTAAATATAGAAAGAATGATGCAAATAGAAAGTAACTATTAGACAAATTCCATCGTAATCATTATGGATTACACTGTTGCATGACAAAAGAGTGTATTTACATAGTCTCAAAATATCTTCTTATATTTATTGCTTATAAAGAGAAAAATAATTTTTAAAAAGTGGGGAAATCTGTAAGATACTACCTTAACCTAGTGATCAAATTTAGCATCACCAGTGATAAGATGTAACATATCAACATCATGTACATCCTGTTATTCACTAAGAAGGGCACAGCATCACTTTGGCAGTGTTCTTGCCAAAAATGTTTAGCTTCACTCTATTAATATTTATTTTAAAAATCAGGCTGATGCACATTGAGAGTTTTTACTATTATCTTACTCTGTTGAGCTCTTTGAGTCTTGGTTTCTTTATCTGGAAAATAAGGGTGTTGGACTGGCTAGTATTCTTCAAAAATGTTCAAGTCATAAAAGACAAAGACTAAGAACTGCACAGATCAAGGAGACTATGGAGACACAACTACATGACATGTTTAATCAGAAAAGGGACATTAGAAGGAAAACTGGCAAAACTCAAATAAGATCTCTGGATGAGTAAATATCATTGTATCCATGCTAATTTCTTACCTTTGATAATTATACTAGGGTTATGTAAAGTATTGACATAAGGAAAAGCTGGGGGTAAAAAGTAAAGAGAAAGTCTCGCTACTCTTTTTTGGAACTTTTCTACAAGTCTAAAGTTATTTCAAAATAAAAAGTTTAATAATAAAAAACACCTGGTATTCTAAGAGGACATTCTGGTGGCCTTTCAGTCTCACACCACAAGCGAACAGGTGCAACACCTTTGATGTGGGCTACAAAAGAGTCCCTCCTTGACAGACATTAATCAACCCATATCAAAGAACAGCCTGCTTTTGAACAACAGTTGGAGTTTGCATTTCTGGTATATCGACTATTTTTTTTTGAGACGGAGTTTCTCTCTGTCGCCCAGGCTGGAGTGCAGAGGCGCGGTCTCGGCTCACTGCAAGCTCCGCCTCCCGGGTTCACGCCATTCTCCTGTCTCAGCCTCCCGAGTAGCTGGGACTATAGGCGCCCACCACCATGCCCGGCTAATTTTTTGTGTTTTTAGTAGAGACGGGGTTTCACCGTGTTAGCCAGGATGGTCTCGATCTCCTGACCTCATGGTCCACCCTCCTCGGCCTCCCAAAGTGCTGGGATTACAGGCATGAGCCACCGCGCCCGGCCATATATTGACTATTTTTTATCTAAACTCTTAGAAGACATGAGCTCAGTTTTAATTAATCACTTCTAACTTTATAGAGTCAAAAGTCTACATGTTTTAGTCTCTATCCTTCATTCATGATAGAAGAAATTCCTCATCCAAATCTTCAGCAAAGATAAAAATGTGCACATGAAAGGCCCTTATAGACTGCTCTTTAGTCACATTTTTATAAGTTTACATTGTTTACTATGACATACATAGGCAAACCTCAGTTATCGGCAAAGATCATAGCATGCTACATTTCATGATGCTGTTAGTAAAAAGTGATAACTAGTAATTATTATGTATTACGTTGGTGGTAGAAACTATCATTGCCCTAATTGTTTGTCATAATAACTAACATTTTATTCCTACTACATATGAAGCACTGAGCAGACCACTTTATAGATTATTTCTTTTATTCCTTCAATAACACTGTGAGTTAGGCACAGATGAGTCTGCAAACACATATTCGCTAGTAATATCTGGCATCAGAGAAAGAGCTGGGTGGGTTATACTGGGCCCCAGGAAAGGTCTGTGCTGGAGAAGTGACTGGGTTGTCACAGCAACAGGCACTATTTGATCAATTCCCTTCTATTTATGTCTTTTCAATCAGTTTACTCTGTTAGCACTGGGGAAAGGCAAGTAGGCATGGAGGGAAGGAGGAAGAGAGGAAAGAAAGAAGGAAAAAAAATCTCAAATTGTCTGAAAAGTCTCAACCTTGTCATAAAAATGAAACTTTCAGTTTGATGTGTTTTAAATTAGAGAAGTTTCCAATTGGAGGAGAAAGACTCAGGAGGAATATGAAAGACAGTTTTTAAAATGTGAAGGGCTGTTCTGGGAAAGGGGGATTCGAATTGTTGTGTGTGGCCTGAGAAAGAAGAATAGGGGGCCACTGGGTGGAAGTTTACACAGACACATTTTAGCTCATTATAAAGAAACACTTTCTAACCACATAGTCCAATTACAGGAGATGCTGCCTCAGGACTTTCTGAGCTCTTGGTCCCAAGAGTGCTACAGAGGAGGCTGGATGACCAACTCTTAGAGAAGAAGAATAAAAACAGGGGATTGGTACTTAAATTAAATGACTTTGAAAGTCTCTTCTAGTCAGGACGCTCTGTGAGGAATTCTGAGCCTTTGCTTTGCCACTGAATCAGACCCTACTGAGAGAGGTCAGTTTCCAACTCCCTCCTCCATGGTGTCTTAGCTCTGGGCTACCTATTATGTTGAGTTGAGAGAAGCAAACTGAATGTGTATTTGGAGATAAGAGGCTGACTCAGACAACCAGTGCATTGCTGTCAGTCTTTCAGAGCTGAGAGAAAACTGTATGAGATCTAAAATTTGGAAGACTCTTAACTTTGTGAACTTTTCTCCTTTTTCTGTAAGTGGGAGGCCATGCAGTATGGTGGGTAGGATGTCAGCTGTGGAGAGCCTGCCTGGGTACAAATCCTGGATCCCCATCTCCTGGCTGTGGCAGTCATTGGTGCTGTTCTCTCAAATATTTCCATATCTTTTCTCCTGGGAAGAATTGACATCTCCCACACCACCACCCCCTCCCCATGCACACACAGAGGAGTGTGACCATGTGACCCATTCTGGCCAGTAAAATAAAAGAGGTAAAGCCAGTGTGTGATTTTCAGCCTGGCCCTAAATTGGGGACAATGTGGAGCACAGCCCCTTGCCAACCATAATGGACATGCAGTGTGAGTGAGAAATAAATCCTTGTCTTAAGCTACTGAGATTTTAGGAGGGTTATCTCAGCATAACTTAGCCTACCCTGACTGATACATGGGCTCTGGGCCAGTTACTTGACATTGCTAAATCTCAGACTTCTTATACATCAAATGGAATCATAATAGCACCCATCTTCTAGGAACGCTGTGAGAATCAAGTAAGAGAGTTAATACATACAAAGTCTTAACACAGTGCCTGGCTTATAAGTAAGTGCTCAAAAATGTTATCTACTATGATCACTATACCATAAGCTCCACTGGGTCAGGAATCATGTGCCTGGCACTCAATAGCAATTTGTTGCTATTGACCAGGCACTCAGTAGCAGTTTGTTGAAGAATCAAATTAAGTCATTCTTGACAAGGAGCATCATTGACACCTACCACACTATTGCTAATCTGATGAATGATATTCAGTTGTAATCTTACTCGTGGCAGCATCCTCCTTGAAACTCCCCCTTTGTTTTCTAAGATATTCCTCCTGGCTGATTTCCTTCTAGATCTCTGGCCTCTCCTCAATCTCTTTTCCAGTTTCTCTTTCTACTCCCTAACTATCAAGGGCATTCTCTAGAGTTATGTCTTTGGCCCTCTTCACATCAGAGTCACTGGATGGCTCTACAAAGTCTTTAGGCCCAGGTCCCACCTGCAGGTATCCTGATATAATTGGACTAGGGTGCATCATGGGCATCAGGATATTTAAACCACCCTCCTCCCACCAAGTGATCATCCTGTGTAGCCAAAGTGGAGAGTTAATGCCCTGCACCTGAACTGTCCACCACAGTGACCACATAAGACAATTAAGCACTTGCATTGTGGTGAGTCCAAACTGAGGTGTGCTGTCAGTGTAAAATACATACAAGGTTTAAAAGACTAGTATGAAGAAAAGCATGTGAAGTGACTCATTCTTAATTTTCATACTAAGCACATGTTGAAACAATGATACTTTGGATGTAGTGGGTTAAATATATTATTCAAATTAATTTTACCTGTTTCTTTTTACTTTCTCTTGTGGTTATCAGGAAATTTTAAATTACATATGTGGCTTATGTTATATTTTTAGTAGACAGAGCTGCTTTAGATACTCCTGCTGAGTGGTGCCATCTTTCTCATGGCTTCTACCACTGTACATTATGATCCACAAATAGGCTTCTCCAGCACCTACTTCCTTTTGAGCTCCAAGCTCACGCATCCAACCCAAACACACATCTTCCACAAAATTGGCTCTTCCTCCTCCTGGTGCTGCCTGTGAAGCATCAACATCTACTTGTCCACTAGAAAAAAGCCTGCAATTCCTTCCACTTCTCCACATCTTCCCCCAACCATGTGAACCACCTCCTGCGCATTCTACTTCCTAAATATTTCTCAAAACTCTGCATTGCTCTTCATCCCCACTGTTTCTGTCCTCACTGGCTTTCAGTGGTCTATCTTCCATCTAATTTATTGTAGACACCTAGCAAGAGATGGATCATTTCAAAATGCAGATCTCCTCTGTTTAAAAATGCTTTCATGGCACCAGTGGACTTGAGGATAAAACCCAAAGTCCTAACAATGTCTATCAGGCCTTTCTTGATAAGGTGCTTACCTGTCTCTCCGCCATTCCCACCTGAGAAATGGGGGCTGCCCTGCCCCTCCAGCTACATTGAACTGCTGATTCCTCCAATACATCCTGCTCTCTCAGGACCCTGGATCTTTGCACAAACTGCTCTCTTCCTGGAAGGCTCTTCCTGTTCCCCTGCACCTACATAACTTTCTCTCCTTTTTTTTTTTTTTTTTTGAGATGGAGTCTCACTCTATCACCCAGGCTGCAGTGCAGTGGCATGATCTTGGCTTACTGCAACCTCCACCTCCTGGGTTCAAGTGATTCTTGTGCCTCAGCCTCCCAAGTAGCTGGGACTACAGGTGGTGTGCCACCACACCTGGCTAATTTGTGTATTTTTTGTAGAGACGGGGTTTCACCATGTTGGCCAGGCTGGTCTCAAACTCCTGACCTCAAGTGATCCACCTGCCTTGGCCTCCCAAAGTGCTAGGATTACAGGCGTGAGCCACCGCACCCGGCCTCATAACTTTCATCATTCAGAACTCCCAGCTTGCTCTCCATGAAAACTTCCCCGGCCACCCCCTCCCTCAGGCTAAAGGAGAAACTCTTTCTCACCCCACTCCATGTTCTCATACCATAGGTGTGTTGTCTCCTCCCACTATACACCTCAATGCCCAGCATTGTCAGTGTGTGTGTGTGTGTGTGTGTGTGTGTGTGTGTGTGTTTTAAGAGATGGGGGTCTTGCTCTGTCGCTCAGGCTGGAGAGCAATGGTGCAATCATAGCTCACTGCAGCCTTCAATTCTGGGGCTCAAGCAATACTTCCACCTCCACCTCCTGAGTAGCTGGGACCACAAGTGCATGATACCACACCTGGCTTTTTATTGCCCTTTTACTTTGTCTACTCCCACTAGACCATAAGGCTTTTAAAGGCAGTAGCCATTCCTGACTTGCCTTTGTATCCCTAGTGCCTCACCCAGTACTGGATACAGCATAATAATAACAACAGCAACGATAATAACAATGTTAATAATAGCAGCAGGGATTGAGCAGTTACTACATGTCAGAAACTGCTCTCTGCTTCACATGGATTGCCTCTTTTAATAATAACTTTATAGAAGTATATTGACATAATAAAATTTGAGCATGGCCTAGGACTGTGCTAAACACCACAAGACACACTAAGAAGCAGATTCTCTAATCTAAAGAAATTGGAAATATCATCAAGTAACAAAAATAGTGCACGATTCTTTCAGGCAAAACTACCACCCAAAGAAAGACATTCAAATAACTTCTAATTTATTAAAGGAAGAGTTGTTCTTGCCATTTAAAAATAAAAATATGTCAATAGGAATTATAATTATTATGGACAGTTGAGAAGCCAGAAGTGAGAAAAAACAACTATTTAGTGAAACACATGTAGTATGGCATGGCTTTGTTCACCAAAACATTGACTAAGTATGGAATGTTTCTATTCAATCTTCAATAATCCCTGTTAGTTCATCAATTCAACAAATCTATGTAATATTTATAATACAACATGCCAATGGTTTCATATATATATACACACACATATATACATACACACACACACACCCCATGTGTATTTATGTGAAAATACACAGGAGCTAGAAAAGAAACACATGAAAGATTTAAAACAACAAAGCCAAACTAAGTATCCAGACCCATAAGAACTTCAGAGTAGGAAGAGATTAGTGTGGATCATTGTAGCCAGGGGAGCCTTCATGCAGGTAACAAGATTTGAAGAGGAAGCTGTGGGAGGCTGAATATACAGAAGGTAGAAAGAAGGGCTTTCCAGGCAGCAGAAATAGCATGAGCAAAAGTTTGGGTGAGGCCATGAACTTTTTCAGAGAACGTGCCATTCTGTTAAGTCAAAGTCTTACCCATGTATTTAAAAACACAAAGGGCTGGTTTCTTCATTTCTCCTGATTCACATCTGTGCTTTTGTGTCACTTGTGATGCTGGGTGAAAGAAGGTGCCTCTCTGATGTGTGCTAGTCATTCCCAAGGCGACAGCTCTGTCAGAGATAAAAATAAGAAAGTATCCTTTTTTATCTCCTTTGAGATGCTAACAGGCTGCTTTCCAGATTGCATTCCAGTCTACAGTTGGTTAGCAGATTTGTGTACTGGTTCCACCTGGGCATAGAAATTACTCTCTCCACTCAAAGTGCTTTGTAGAGCACAAGAATTTATCATGTGGAGAGGTAACTATGGTCTGCTACAGTTTTATCGGTGTCTGTGGAATAATCCTGAGCTTAGAGTAAATTTTAGCACACCAAGCAATTTATATAACAACCAACCTCCAATTATCTAATTTTCAGAAACAATATATGAAACAATGGGCAGCATTTGTTAGGCACTTACTATGCCTCTGAGATTTGGCGGGGAATGTTCTGTGACAAGGAGACAAAACAAGCAGGAAGCAGCCAGAGGTCCACACACTAGGGCTAGGCAGGCTGTAAAGACTCTACTCAGTTCCCAGAGAGTTAGGCTGGGAGATGGCCTTTAGATAAAGATAGATACCGCTGGGCACGGTGGGTCACACCTGTAATCCCAGCACTTTGGGAGGCCAAGGTGGGTGGATCACTTGAGGTCAGAAGTTCGAGACTAGCCTGACCAACATGGTGAAATCTCGTCTCTGCTAAAATACAAAAATTAGCCAGGCATGGTGGCGGGCACCTGTATTCTCAGCTACTGAGGGAGGCTGAGGCAAGAGAATCACTTAAACCCAGGAGGCAGAGGTTGCAGTAAGCCAAGATCGTGCCATTGCACTCCAGTCTGGGCAACAAGAGCAAAACTCTGTCTCAAAAAAAAAAAAAAAGATAGATACCTATCTCTTTTCTTGATTTAGATGTAAAAGGTCAGGGATTGGCGACGGGGCAACCAGAACCCTGAGACTAGGATCATGGGCTGGGCACTTGGGCTTTCCAGAGATGAAAAGCAAAAGCCATCGACACTTAGCTCTAAGACCTAGCTGCCTACTGTGCCGGGAACATCACCACTTCCATCCTAATGAAATACGGAAAGAGCACAGATGTGATGTCGTAATAACAGTCCAAGGAAGGGGAGGTGGCAAAATATGAATTTCCTCACAAAGAAAGGGGAGGTGGCCAAACCACCAAAACAGGGGGTGGGTATCAATGGGGTTCACTACATTTGACTTCAAGCAGCCTTTCTGAACCCCTTCCTCTTGTTTCCCTTCCTGCCCTGAGAGGCTGTACTGACCATTGCAGAGTCTGAGAGGAGTAAGCAAAGTTAGCAGCTAGTAAGCAAAGTGAGCAGCCTTGGCTGGGCTGAGTCACTGGAAGGTTCTGAGTGTTCAGAGGCTGCTGCAGCACAGGGTAAGACGTGTGGCCCAGACTCCAGGGCAGTGTCAGAAGAGGCTGCACTTACATGCAAAAGCTAAACAGGAGTTAACCAGGCAGAGCGGGGAGCACGTGGGCAAAGGGACCAGCAGGAAGAAAGGTAGGGATGTGAGAGAGGCTGGGCCTTTCGGTTCCCTCAATATGGCTGCAGGGCAAGGCGGGAAGGGGGAAGACAAAAGAGGGACATGGAAACCTAGCCTTGCATGGCAGGCAAAGGAGCCTGCAAATTAGACTGCAGACAGTGAGGAGCTCAGCAGATGTAGCATAATTACAGCTGTATTTTAGAAAGACTACTCTGATGACAGGATGGAAAAAGTTAACTAGGTTTGTTAGGACTGAATGTTTGTACCCCCTACTTCTTGCCCAAATGCATATGCTGAAAACTCTAAACCCCAATGTGATGGTATTAGGAGGTGAGGCCTTTGTGAGATAATTAGGTCATGAGGGTAGAGCCCTCATGAATAGGATTAGTGCCCTTAGAAAACAGACTGCAGAGAAATCTCTAGCCCTCTCTCTACCATATGAGAACACAACAAGAAGATGGCAGTCTATGAACCAGGAAGAGGACCCTGGGCAGAACCCAACGATGTTGGTGTCTTGATCTTGGACTTCCAGCCTCCAAAACTGTAAGAAATAAATGTCTGTTGTTTATAAGCCTCCTGGTCTACGGTACTCTGCTGTAGCAGCCCCAACTGACTAAGACAAGAGTTCAAGGGGGATACAGAAGGCAGTAAAATTAGTCCAGAAACTGCTTCAATAACCCAAGTACTAAATAAACAAGGTTCTAAACCAAATTGGCAACAGTGGGGAATGAAGAGGATGGGATAGATTCAAACTGCAACACAGACGTACAAAAGAATACACAGAATTTGGAAACCAATTGGATGTGGAAGGTGAGGAATAGGAGAAGTAAAGTAAACCCCATGGTTAAGGCTTAGCTAACTGAGTAGTTGGTAATGCCACTTACCAAATACTGAATCAGTACTTGTCAGTGCCAAGCTGCTATATGTATTCCAAGCATGATGGGTTCTAATACAAGGAAGTAGAGGCTTACAAAACCTCAAGAAGGGCTTGGAGTGGTTTTCAGAAGTGCTACAGCTGCTGTTCAGAAAAAGAGAAGCTTCTTTGAATCTCAAGAACTTCTAGAAAGCTTGGACCTCAGCTTACAGTAGCAATGCAGGTCATCTCCAAGAAGCCACTGCAGCTGTCTACGCTGCCTACAGCACTGTAACAAATACTCACCTGGGAGTTCAGCTAGAGAATGGAAAGTTGAGTTGGGGTAGGCGACGTGATCTCCAAGGAAGGTGTTTGATACACACATCCAGATAACAAGGAAGAGCTCTGAACTAGAAGGACAGATTTGAAAGTCATGGGGCTTAAAAATGGAATCACCCAGAGAGAACATATGCAGAAAAGTGAGAAAGAACAGGACAGTATCCACAGGAGTCCAAATAAGACAACGATAAGCAGCAACTCAAGCTTCTTGATGCTGCCCCGCCCCCACCCCCACCCACCCTCTAACTTTAGGAGCTCCTCACCTCTTATGGTGAGGAGCCAGACTCAGCTGGTCCCAGTGCAAGCCCTCAGCATCATGTTCTCTAGCGCATGACCGGAGCTGTATATGGAAGAGGTGGCATATGGATTGAGTGTGCCTGGCAGATATTGTAAGCCTGAATTTGCTCCAAGTAGGAAAAGATGATGGCCAAGTGCAGGTGGGTAGGGAGGAAAACTTCTGGCAGAATTAAGGCTTGAGGAGGAAAGATACAAATCAGGTAGGCTATTTTCTACATTAAATTTCAACCCTTGCTATAACTGCTGCCCAGAAAAGAAATACATCTGGTGAAAGTCACATGGTTCAAGCTAAGTGAAATCAACAATTTTTCTTTGTGCTAAAGATTTCACGGTTTGTCTCATTTGCAATGGGGGAAAAAACTTTTTAAGAGAATAAATCATTAGGAGACAACCTGCTATGGTTTGGATATTTGTCCCATCCAAAACTCACATTGAAATTTAATCCCCAATGTGACATTACTGAAAGGGAGGGTCTTTAAGAGGTTGTCAGGTCATAAGAGCTCTGCCTTCATGAATGGATTAATTCATTTATGAATGAATGGATTCATGGGTTATCATGGGAATGAGACTGGTGGCTTTATTAGAAGAGGAACAGATACTTGAGTCCACCGCCCCTCACCATGTGATGCCCTGTGCCACCTTGGGCCTCTGCAGTGAGTTCCCACCACCAAGAAGGTCCTCACCAAATTCAGCCTCTCAACGTTGGACTTCTCAGCCCCCATAACTGTAAAAAATAAATTCCTTTTCTTTATAAATTACCCAGTTTCAGGTATTCTGTTATAAGCAACAGAAAATAGACTAAGACACAATCACATTTCCTAACCAAGTAATTTACAAGATTATTCAAGGAAAGTCAAAACCAATTTCAAAAGCGTGTTCTAAGAAACAAGTTTGTACAAAGATACATTATTGCAAATAATGCACCTCAAGGCATACTAATTATGTAGTTTCTAAAATTTCCCCCCAAATATGGTCATTTCCTAAATATAAGAGGGTAAGTGAAGTAAGGGATTGAGGAGAATTATATAGGTTGGAAATGATTTTCTAACAATTTCTCTTCCACCCTTTTTATTCCACCCAACAACATCGTTTCATTTCTGTCTCCTAACATCTAATCACTTTTACTCACTATCCAAAGACTGACAATTAACCTCAACAATTTTTGCCATTTTCCAATGAGGCTTCAAGGTCCATGTTGACACTCACCGAATATCCTGGACCCTCATCTTCTTGACTTCATCTCTAGTGAATTCCTCTTTTTCTCTACCTCAGATACCACCCTCATGATCTCATTCTTTACTCTCATCACCTGAAACTGTGTCATTTTCAAAAATGAGACTTCTAAAATTTATAACATGTAAATATCCACCTCTGTGACCACACCCTCACATCCTTCCACTTCCCTTGATCAAGCATTCTGTAACAGGCTGAATAATGACACCCAAAGACAGCAAGTCCTAAGTCCTGTAAATGTTGCCTTGTATGGCAAAGACTTTGCATATTCAATTAAATTCTGGATCTTGAGATGGGGAGAGTATCCTTGGATCATCCCGGTGGGCCCTAGATCAAATCACAAGTGTCCTTATATGAGATATACAGAGAGAGATTTAACACGGACAGAAGACAGGAAGTCAATGTGAAGGCAGAGGCAAAGATCGGAATGATGCAACCACAAGCCAAAGCATGCTAGTAGCAAAATACGTTGACTAATTAATTAAATTTTAAAAATTTTAAAAGAATGCTGGTAGCCACCAGAAGTTGGAAGAGGCAAGGAATGAATTCTCCCCACTACAGCCTCAAAGGAAAGCATGGTCCCCACTGATTTCACCCCATTGAAGATGATTTCAGGGCCAGGCACAGTGGCTCACACCTCTAATCCCAGCACTTTGAGCAGCTGAGGTGGGACGATCACTTGAGTCCAGGAGTTCAAGACCAGTCTGGGCAATAAAGAAAAGAAAAGAAAAGAAGGAAGGAAGGAAGGAAGGAGAAGGGAAAGGAAGGGAAGAAAGGAAGGAAGGAAGAAAGGAAGAAAGAAAGAAAGTCCAACCATTGGCCGTCTTTGTGTCAGCAACTGGCAACTAAGTGTTGTTAAAAAAAAACAATTATACAACCAGGCAGATTGATACCATCCAAAATTGATATCTGGGAACCTCAGTTGAACCCTCCACACTGCTTACCCTCAGCCATGTTCTAGACTATATGTATATCACTGTCAACTCAACATGGGAGTCACAGAAGCACTTTAAATCCAATGTATCCAAAACTTTTCTCATGATCTCACTCTCCAAACCTACATCTACATGTTCCACAGCACAGAAAATACTGGCCCTAATACTGTCCAGTTATTCATGTCAGAATCCTTGACGTTTTTCTTCTCTCATCCCCTTGATGAATCCATCATCAAATTCTGTTGATTTTAGTGCCTCAAAGTTTCTCAAACCTGGTCACATTTCTCCACTTTTTACCAATGTAATATTCAATTCACTGTCATCAATTGTCTGACCTGGGACAATAGCTTCTGCACATGTCTCTGCATGCATTCTTGCTTTCCTCCTGTTGGTTCATTTGTTATGACCAGAGTTATTGTTTAAAATACAAGTTTAATCATTTTGGCTCTCTGCTTAAAACTGAATATCTGAATATATTCCAGTTCTTCATAGAATAATGTTCCAAATCCTTAGCATGGACTCCAGCCCTGCTTCATGATTTGGCCTCTTCTCTCTTCGGCCTCATTTTGATTTGTGCTTCTTCTTAATCCCTTTAAGTTGCAGTCTTGCTGGCCTTATTTCAAATCTTAGAATGCACCAAGTTCTTTCCAGCCCCAAGACACTCTTCTATTTGAATGGAATGTTCTTTCTTCCTTGCCCCACCCACCATTGCCCCCTCTGCCTAACCTGGTTATTTCTTATTCCTCCTTTAAGTTCCAGCACAAATGTCATCTTCTCATGGAAATCTCTACCACCTCCCTGCCTAGGTCACATCTGCTAATGATATCCTGCTAAGGCCCCCTATACTTTACCTTCACGGCACATACCCAAGTGAAATTGTGAACTACTTGGGTAGTTATTTGATTCATTTAATGTATCTCACTTTCCTAGGTTATAATTTTTATAAGGTCTGGAGCCTTATCCATCTCATTCGTGGTGACTCTCCAGCACCTAGAATAGTGCTTGGGCCCTAGTAGGTAAGCGAGTGCTTATTCAATTTTGGATGGAATGGAAAACTTAGGAGCTTGGGAGTTATAAAAGATGAGCAAAACCTGGTTTTGTACCCAAGGAGTTTGCATTTGGATACTTGTTCAAATCTCATGTCATCTAACCCCATCTCAGAAAAAAGAAATGACTGTATATCAAGAAGCATATTGAGATGAGTACCTAAGCAATTTAAAAGGGGTTATTTCAGCATGGCCACTGTAAAGTTATATGGGGTTTGCACTGCACAAGGAAACATTGCCAGGAGGTGGGTTAGGAGCTTCAATCCAACCATGCTCAGCTTTCCCAGCTACACATTGGTAGGGACTGCATCTGCTGAAGATGTCCTTTTTCTGTGTTGAGAAAAGGTATGGTAGAGGCCAGTGGTTGCCTTGATTCACATCCCAAACATGTGGGTCCTGGGTGATTTTGGTGGTGCTTAAAGAAATGCAATAGCCTAAAATTCAGACAGGTAGTAGTAGAACCAAGAAAAAGCCCCAGGCTTGAGACATGCCCATTATTCTATTCAAACAGTTAACTATGAGGGAGAACTGAGGAGAAAGTCTAAATACATATTGAGTTCTAAGGTGGCAATTAAGGACATCTAATAGAATCTTTAAGTGGTCCCTATCTGACTTTAAGATGTCTCTCTGAGGTCAAGAAGGGTCAAACAGAGCCTCAAAACACAAATCTTGCTATTTAACATTCTCAATAATCTCAATGTTAGCTCCTCAATAGCTTTCAGATATTATACCACTTGCTGCAAAATTAAAATTAGAGTCAATACAATGAGTACTCAGTATGCAAAACAATTCAAGGCTCTATTTCAGCATGAAGTTCCATTTAAGCTGCAGGAATAAAAGGAAAAGACAACCCTTTGTTCTCTTTATTTCACAATCCTGCAAACGGCCTCTTAGCCAAAATAGCTCCTCTAATCTTTAAGTTTTAATTAGCTGCCCACAATTCATAAAATATCAGGAATTAAAATGCTGATACCTCATTCTCCTGAGAAATGGCACACAATTAACCTCTTTTTTCTGGTCAAAGGCAGAAATTGAGAAAGGGTAATGACAAAATTAATCTATTCTGGTGGCAAGGCCTGCCATAGGGCTGGAAGACAGCATCCGACCCTGCGTCGAAGGGGAAAGCAATCTCTAGCATGTTGAGGAGCCTCAGATCAGTTGTGGCTTTTGTATTCATGGTGAGTTCTATCACAAAATATGTGAGCCCCAAATATCTTACAAAAATATTAAATGATTCCCCAGGAAGAATCAACCTAGCCTGCCTTCCTTTCTCTCTAAAAAGAGGTAAATACAGAGGCTTTAAGTGGTCAGAAGCTCTGGCTTTCTAGCAAGGTGGGTAGAGAAAAAAAAGGACTGAGAAACTCACACCTTCCTGGCATGATCTCCAGATCAAAACATATGCTGGGCAGTAGTAAAGTCAGATGGAGTTTCTGGGATCAAGTTTATACCTTTCTATAATAATTAGTCCCCAGAAAATATAGATTCCGCTTTTATTCCCTAATGGTAAATCACATGGTAAATATTTAAGCAGAATTATCCATATCCATTTAAACTCAGTTGAAAGCTCATGGGACAGAATACAGCCCAGTACTGAGAAGGTAAAGATATTTCAATGGAGGCTGTCAATGAAGCCCTAAGTAGCTCACATTTAGAAGGTAAAAATGTTTCAACAGTGGCTCTCAATGAAGACACAGGCAGACCTGGGTAATAGGATGGAGGCTGTGGAGTCCATCTGCCTGGTTTCAAATGCCAGCCTGGCAACTTACTAGTTGTGTGATCCAGGGCAACTTGCTTAACCCCTCTGAGTTTCTGCTACATATCTCTAAAACAGGGACAAAAACCTGTGTTGTAAGGATAAAAGAGAGAATGCGTATAACATGCTTAGCTCAGTACCTGGCACTTCATGAGTGCTTGTTAAAGTTAGTTACTATTATTGTCAATAGAGGAACCTAAATATTTTTAATGAGTTTAAAAAAGAAAGATACATTTTCATATTAAGAAGCCTTTAGTGGCCGGGCACGGTGGCTCACGCCTGTAATCCCAGCACTTCGGGAGGCCGAGGTGGGCAGATCACCTGAGGTCAGGAGTTCGAGACCAGCCTACCTATGGGGTGAAGCCCTGTCTCTGCTAAAAATACAAAAATTAGCCAGGCGTGGTGGCCTGTGCCTTTAGTCCCAGCTACTCGAGAGGCTGAAGCAGGAGAATCGCTTGAACCTGGAAGGTGGAGGTTGCAGTGAGCTGAGATCACGCCAGTGCACTCCAGCCTGAGCAACAGAGTGAGACTCTGTAAAAAACAAAAACAAAACAAAAAACAAACAAAAAAAAACCTTTAGTAATTTCAATTGCTGCTTTTGTTGTTGTTGTTAACAGCTTTATTAAGATATAATTCACAAACCAAAAGATTCACTCATTTTAAATACACAATTTGATGGCTTTTAGTATGTTCAAAGAGTTGTGCAACCATTGCCACAATTTTAGAACATTTGCATTATTATAAAAAGAAGCCCTATACCTAATACCTAACATGTCCCAATCCCTCCATTCCTCCAAGCCATAAACTTCCTGTGTCTATTGATTTACCTATTCTGGACATTTCATATCAATGGAACCATGTAATACATAGTCTCTTAGGATGGGCTTCTTTCACTTAGCCCAGTGTCTTCAAGGTTCACCCATGTTGTAGCATGTATCAGGACTTATTCCTTTTTATGGCTGAATAATATCCTATTGTATGGTGTGATAATCAATACTGTCAACTTGATTGGATTGAAGGATGCAAAGTATTGATCCTAGATGTGTCTGTGATGGTGTTGCCAAAGGAGATTAACATTTGAGTCAGTGGGCTGGGAAAGACAGACCCACCCTTAATCTGAGTGGGCACAATCTAATCAGCTGCCAGCATGGCTAGAATATAAGCAGGGAGAAAAATATGAAAGGAGAGACTGACCTAGCCTCCCAGCCTACATCTTTCTCCCATGCTGGATGCTTCCTGCCCTCGAACATCAGACTCCAAGTTCTTCAGTTTTAGAACTCAGACTGGCTCTCTTTGCTCCTCAGCCTGCAGATGGCCTATTGTGGGACATTGTGCTCATGTGAGTTAATACTTAATAAATTCCCCTTTATATATATATATATATAAATTCTGTCCCTCTAGGGAACCCTGGCTAATACATACGGATGTAGTACATTTTGCTTAATCATTGCTATTATTTTTGGGTGAATTGTGAATTCGATGCTAAGTTATAAAAAAAGTAAGACGTAGTCCCAACTTTCATCCTTGTGGAGCTGCTTTGGAGCCTACAGGGTATGTTGACACACACGATTTCATTTGAACATGAGCAATTTCATTTGCAGCTCACCATGATCCTGGGTGACAGATGTCATTTTACACTTTAGAGATGAGTCCAGACAACTTAAGAGTCTTATTTAGCAAAGGTTATATAGCCATATAGTTACTGGCACCACCAGAACTCAAACTCAGGCCTTCTGAATTGAGTCTGTGTTTTTCCTGGTACAGTCAAGCTGCAGGAGCATTAACCACGCAGTGGTGAGTGTGTGAAGATTGACGGTGTTAGCATATGTGTTTTACATCTGGGAGGAAGTTGAGAGTAGATAAAAGCCACTTACCATTACCTTCATTTGCTCCCAACATGCAATCACCAGAGAATATGTAGGCAGTAGAAGGGGGCCTGGGCTCTCCAACCTCAAAGCAAGAGTGTCGCAGTTTCTACTGGGGATGACCCACTCCTTGGGGAAGCAAATCAACCATTCCTTTGTTAAATGTTTTTGGTAGTGAAAGAAGCTCCATCTTGGGATGCTAATCAGCCATACCGACTTCTGATTAATCTGAGTTCCAGGAATGCCTCTAAGATTTCTATTTTATCTTTTGTTTCTTGTATAAGAGCATGTACTTAAAATAAATCTTGCCCTTAAGTCAAAACAACTTTGACCATAAATCCTGCCCTTAGGAAGATTCACAGTGCCTTCTTGCCTTTCCCTGGGGGGTGGACTTCAATTGTCCTACATGCCCCTCACCTATGGTATCTAAGCCCTGAGTCTGGGGGTTAGTAGTACTGTGATGCACCATCTAGTCTTGCAGTTACCTGAGTCACAGACATGGCCTCTGTACATAAGTCCCTATTAAATGTTTCTTTCTAAGAAACTGGATTAGTCAATCTCTTTCTTTGGCCTCTCAACTTCCTCAGACTTTGGGATAGGTTTGCATAGACCTGCTCACTGTGGAACAGTGTTCTGTCTTCATATCTCCCTGGCTAAACCTCTATTCAAGGTTTTACAACTACGCCATTCCTAAGCAGCACCATTCTGATCAGAGACACTTTTGCCCTGCCCTAATTGGGGAGAAATGAGATTCTTGTCCTGTATTTACACCCCCACGTAAGCCCCCAACACCTTTCTGAAAATGTATACAATAGCGTGCTTAAATTTCCCTGCTCCCTGGGCTGGAAAGAAATTACCTAAAATTCTGAGGACTCCATTTTTTTTTTTACCATTTTGCATTTCCCCAAGCCCAAATCTAAGTAATTTGCTAACAATAACCATTCATGCACCCAAGTGAGTGCAAACGTATATATGACATCTGGAAACTACTTTGGGAGAGGAAGAAGAAAAAAGGGATTTGCAGTTCATCTGTGAACTTGAATTCAGTAAAATGAGCTAATACCTCCCCGTTTATAGCAGGAGGAGATGATCTCCATCCAGACTGTTTCATCCCAAAAAAAGCTTTGGTTGCAACTCAAGCCGAGCTATGACCGGGGTGTAGAAGGCTGGCATTTGTAACAATACATTCTAGGTAGCTCCACTTCTCTCAGAAGCTGCGGTAAACCCAAAACAAGCTCTTGACAGGTGCAGGAACCTCAATGGGCTGTGGCACCTTCAGAATGGCTGAAGAATGAAAAGCAGCACTGACAAGGATGCCAGAGAGTAGGCTGTGGCTACCGCCTTATGTCTGCTCAGGATGGGGAGATCATGTGGCTACATGGCATCCTAGGCCGAGGACAGCCTATGACCATCGCCACAGGCCTGCTTGCCCATAGCCGTCCTGGGCCAGCCCAGACCCTCCCTGGCAGCAATCCCCTCTGCCACTGGCCTGGAGACCCTTTAGATAGGCAGGCTCAGAGTCCTGTCTGAGGAGGTGGGAAAGCATGAGCAGAGCCAGTGATCAAGTGCTGGCTGCTTTGTGATTCTCCTTCCACGAAAAGAGAGATTTTGTTGCATTTTGTGCACATGTGCAGAGTGGCTTGCTGTCTTCCCCCAGAATTAAAAGCGTCTTTTCTTGGTTCAGCCTTGGGGTTGTTTCTGGAGAACTCTAGTAGGGTTTTGTTGTCGGTTGAATTGTGCCCTTGTGCCCCCAAATTTCAGATGTTGAAGTCCTAAGTCCCAGTACCTAAGAATGTGACCTTCCTTGGAAATACGGTTGTTACGAACGTAACTAGTTAAGATGAGGTCACGAGGTGGGCCCTAATCCAATATGATCCGTACCCATTATATTAATAAAAGGGGAAATTTGGATACGTATATGAACACAGAGAGAATACCCTGTGAAGATGAAGGCAGATCAGATAATGCCTCTACACTCCAAGAAACACCAAAGATTGCCAGGAAACCACCAAAAGCTAAGGAACAGATTCTTCCTGATATACCTGAGAAGAAACCAGCCCCTGAGATCTTCTTAGACTTCGAGGCTCCAGCGCTGTGAAGAGATACCTTTTTTTTTTTTGGAGATGGAGTTTCCCTCTTGTTGCCCAAGCTGGAGTGCAATGACACGGTCTCTGCTCACTGCAACTTCCACCCCCTGGGTTCAAGTGATTCTTCTGCTTCAGCCTCCCGAGTAGCTGGGATTACAGGCATGCACCACCATACCTAGCTAATTTTTGGTATTTTTAGTAGAGATGGGGTTTCACCACATTGGTCAGGCTGGTTTCGAACTCCTGACCTCAGGTGATCCACCTGCCTCAGCCTCCCAAAGTGCTGGAATTACAGGCCTGAGGCACCATGCCTGGCCAAGGTGATACATTTCTGATGTTTAGGCCACTCGGTTTGTGGCACTTTGTTATGGCAGCCCTGGCAAGCAAATAAAGGCTCCATCCCTTGGTGTAGGAATTACTTGCCATCTTTCTTCTGTCTTTCCCTCATGTCACAGAGACACGCTGCCTCCTTCATTGCGGTCTTATCACAGCGAGAGAGGGTGCTCCCTTTGCTTTTGCAGGAGGTTGTGCCTCAGTGGATTGTGTCATATTAAACGCAACTCTTGAGGCCTCTGCACAGCTAAGATTACTGAAAAGATTTTCTTTTAATAAATTTTCTCAGCTGTGCATGGTGGCTCATGCCTATAATCCCAGCCCTTTGGGAGGCCAAGGTATGAAGGGGAAGATCACTTTAGTCCAGTAGTTTGATACCAGCCTGGGCAACATAGTGAGACTCTGTCTCTACAAAAAATAAAAAATTAGCCAGGCATGGTGGTGCCATGAATCTTTCTACCAGGAGTTTGCTTCTGCTAGATGACCACACAAATGTTTGGTTTGGCTGCATACTCGTGTTGCTTCTGTAAACTGCTCTTCATTTAAGCCCAAAGGCCATGATGATTATAGCTACAAATGGGTCAGCACAACTTCATTCAAAGTCCAATTTGATGAGCACACTGAATTCTGGCCACATGTGCTGTCTTCAAGGCTTTTGACTCATGGGGCATGATTATCTACAGCAAGCTGACAGAACTATGGGGCATATGGCTCCTGGGTCCCAACTACAGGTACTATCATGGCAAGAGCCAAATCAGCACTCACTGTATGCCCACTCATTTAGTTAACACACATCTACTGAGCCAGTACTTGAGTCAGGCCCTGTGGGATGCCCTGGAGCTGCAGTGATGAATAATGCACAATTCCTGTCTTCAAGCAATTGAGAACCAGATTAAAGACATTAAAAATCCAGCACAAAGAATTTCCCAAACTGTATTTGAGTAACACGGATATTCCGAGATATTAAAAGGCAATTCCAAGGCCAAGGTGAGAGGATCGCTTGAGCCTGGAGTTCAAGACCAGCCTGGGCAACACAGCAAGACCCCTATCTCTACAAAACATTTAAAAATTAGCTGGGCATGGTGGCATGCACTTGTAGCTACTCGGGAGGCTGAGGTGGGAGGATTGCTTGAGGCTAGGAGTTCAAGGCTGCAGTGAGCTATGATTGCACCACTGCACCCTGGCCCAGGTAACAGAGCAAGACCTAGCCTTCAAAATAAATAAATAGGGGTGATTCCAAGATGGCCGAATAGGAACAGCTCCAGTCTGCAGCTCCCAGCGAGATTGACGCAAAAGACGGGTGATTTCTGCATTTCCAACTGAGGTACCTGGTCCATCTCACTGGGACTGGTTGGATAGTGGTTGCAGCCCACGGAGGGGGAGCTGAAGCAGGGCAGGGTGTCGCCTCACCCAGGAAACACCAGGGGTCTAGGGATTTCCCTTTCCTAGCCAAGGGAAGCCGTGACAGACTGTACCTGGAGAAACAGTACACTGCTGACCAAATACTGCGCTTTTCCCACAGTCTTAGCAACTGGCAGACCAGGAGATACCCTCCTGTGCCTGGCTCGGTGGGTGCCACGCCCATGGAGCCTTGCTCACTGCTAGCACAACAGTCTGAGATCGACCCGCAACACTGCAGCTTGACTGGGGAGGGGCGTCTGCCATTGCTGGGCCTTGAGTAGCTCACAGTGTAAACAAAGAGGCCAGGAAGCACAAACTGGGCAGAGCCCACCACAGCTCAGCAAGGCCTACTGCCTCTATGAATTCCACCTCTAGGGGGATGGCATAGTAGAACAAAAGGCAGCAAACAGCTTCTGCAGACTTAAATGTCCCTGTCTGACAGCTCTGAAGAGAGCAGTGGTTCCCTCAGCATGGTGTTCGAGCTCCAAGAATGGACAGACTGCCTCCTCAAGTGGGTCCCTGACCCCTGTGTAGCCTGACTGGGAAACATCTCCCAGTAGGGGCCGACAGACACCTCAAACAGGCAGGTGCCCCCTGGGAAGAAGCTTCCAGAGGAAGGATCAGGCAGCAATATTTGCTGTTCTGCAGCCTCCGCTGGTGATACCCAGGCAAACAGGGTCTGGAGTGGACTTCCAGCAAACTCCAGCAGACCTGCAGCTTAGGGATCTGACTGTTTGAAGGAAAACTAACAAATGGAAAGGAATAGCATCAACATCAACAAAAAGGACATCCACAACAAAACCCCATCTGTAGGTTACCAACATAAAAGACCAAAAGTAGATAAAACCACAAAGATGGGGAGAAACCAGAGCGGAAAAGCTGAAAATTCCAAAAAACAGAACACCTCTTTTCCTCCAAAGGATTGCAGCTCCTCACCAGCAAGGGAACAAAACTAGATGGAGAATGAGTTTGACGAGTTGACAGAAGTCAGCTTCAGAAGGTCAGTAATAACAAACTTTTCCAAGCTAAAGGAGCATGTTCTAACCCATCATAAGAAAGCTAAAAACCTTGAAAAAAGGTTAGATGAATGGCTAGCTAGAATAAACAGTGTAGAGAAGACCGTAAATGACCTGATGAAGCTGAAAACCATGGCACGAGAACTTCGTGACGCATGCACAAGTTTCAGTAGCCAATTTGATCAAGTAGAAGAAAGGATCTCAGTGATTGAAGATCAAATTAATGAAATAAAGTGAGAAGACAAGATTAGAGAAAAAAGAGTGAAAAGCAATGAACAAAGCCTCCAAGAAATATGGGAATATGTGAAAAGACCAAATCTGCATTTGATTGGTGTACCAAAAAGTGACAGGGAGAATGGAACCAAGTTGGAAAACACTCTTTGGGATATTATCCAGGAGAACTTCCCTAATCTAGCAAAGCAGGCCAACATTCAAATTCAGGAAATAAAGAGAACACCACAAAGATACTCCCTGAGAAGAGCAACCCCAAGACACGTAATTGTCAGATTCACTAAGGTTGAAATGAAGGAAAAAAATGTTAAGGGCACCCAGCAAGAAACGTCGGGTTACCCACAAAGGGAAGCCCATCAGACTAACAGTGAATCTCTCAGCAGAAACCCTGCAAGCCAGAAGAGAGTGGGGGCCAATATTCAACATTCTTAAAGAAAAGAATTTTCAACCCAGAATCTCATATCCAGCCAAACTAAGCTTCATAAGTGAAGGAGAAATAAAATCCTTTACAGACAAGCAAACGCTGAGAGATTTTGTCACCACCAGGCCTGCCGTACAAGAGGCTCCTGAAGGAAGCACTAAACACAGAAAGGAACAACTGGTACCAGCCATTGCAAAAACATGCCAAATGGTAAAGAGCATCGACACTATGAAGAAACTGCATCAATTAATGGGCAAAATAACCAGTTAACATCATAATGACAGGATCAAATTCAAACGTAACAATATTAACCTTAAATGTAAATGGGCTAAACGCCCCAATTAAAAGACACAGACTGGCAAATTGGATAGAGTCAAGACCCATCGGTGTGCTGTATTCAGGAGACCCACCTCATGTGCAAAGACACACATAGGCTCAAAATAAAGGGATGGAGGAAGATCTACCAAGCAAATGGAAAGCAAAAAAAAGCAGGGGTTGCAATCCTAGTCTCTGATAAAACAGACTTTAAACCAACAAACATCAAAAGAGACAAAGAAGGCCACTACATAATGGCAAAGGGATCAATTCACCAACAAGAGCTAACTATCCTAAACATATATGCACCCAATACAGGAGCACCCAGATTCATAAACCAAGTCCTTAGATACCTACAAAGAGACTTAGACTCCCATACAATAATAATAGGAGACTTTAACACCCCACTGTCAATATTAGACAGATCAATGAGACAGAAGGTTAACAAGGATATCCAGGAATTGAACTCAGCTCTGGACCAAGTGGACCTAATAGACATCTACAGAACTCTACACCCCAAATCAATAGAATATACATTCTTCTCAGTACCACATCACACTTATTCTAAAATTGACCACATAATTTGTAGTAAAACACTCCTCAGCAAATGTAAAAGAACAGAAATCACAACAAACTGTCTCTCAGACCACAGGGCAATCAAATTAGAACTGAGGATTAATAAACTCACTCAAAACCACACAACTACATGGAAACTGAACAACCTGCTCCTGCATGACTACTGCGTAAATAACGAAATGAAGGCAAAAATAAAGATGTTCTTTGAAACCAATGAGAACAAAGACACAACGTACCAGAATCTCTGGGACACATTTAAAGCAGTGTGTAGAGGAAAATTTATAGCACTAAATGCCCACAAGAGAAAGCAGGAAATATCTCAAATCAACACCCTAACATCACAATTAAAAGAACTAGAGAAGCAAGAGCAAACAAAGTCAAAAGCTAGCAGAAGGCAATAAATAACTAAGATCAGAGCAGACCTCAAGGAGATAGAGACCCAACAAACCCTTCCAAAAATCAATGAATCCAGCAGCTGGTTCTTTGAAAAGATCAACAAAATTGATAGACCGCTAGCAAGACTAATAAAGAAGAAAAGAGAGAAGAATCAAATGGATGCAATAAAAAACGATAAAGGGGATATCACCACAGAAATACAAACTACCATCAGAGAATACTATAAACACCTCTATGCAAATAAACTAGAACATCTAGAAGAAATGGATAAATTCCTGGACACATACACCCTCCCAAGACTAAACCAGGAAGAAGTTGAATCTCTGAATAGACCTCAATTTCTGAACAGGTTCTGAAATTGAGGCCATAATTAATAGCTTACCAACCAAAAACAGTCCAGGACCAGATGGATACGTAGCCGAATTCTACCAGAGGTACAAAGAGGAGCTGGTACCATTCCTTCTGAAACTATTTCAATCAATAGAAAAAGAGGGAATCCTCCCGAACTCATCTTATGAGGCTAGCATCATCCTGATACCAAAGACTGGTAGAGACACCACAAAATAAAGAGAATTTTCAGCCAATATCCATGAGGAACATCGATGCAAAAATCCTCAATAAAATACTGGCAAACCGAATCCAGCAGCCCATCAAAAAGTTTATCCACCACAATCAAGTCAGCTTCATTCCTGGGATGTAAGTCTGGTTCAACATATGCAAATCAACGAACGTAATCCATCACATAAACAGAACCAACGACAAAAACCACATGATTATCTCAATAGATGCAGAAAAGGCCTTTGACAAAATTCAGCAGCAATTCGTGCTAAAAACTCTCAGTAAACTAGGTATTGATGGAATGTATCTCAAAATAATAAGAGCTATTTATGACAAACCCACAGCCAATATCATCCTGAATGGGCAAAAACTGGAAGCATTCCCTTTGAAAACTGGCACAAGACAAGGATGCCCTCTCTCACCACTATTATTCAACAGAGTGTTGGAAGTTCTGGCCAGGGCAATCAGGCAGAAGAAAGAAATAAAGGGTATTCAATTAGGAAAAAAGGAAGTCAAATTGTCTCTGTTTGCAGATGACATTATTGTATATCTAGAAAACCCCACCATCTCAGCCCAAAATCTCCTTAAGCTGATAAGCAACTTCAGCAAAGTCTCAGGATATAAAAGCAATGTGCAAAAATCACAAGCTTTCCTATACACCATTAACAGACAAAAAGAGAGCCAAATCATAAGTGAACTCCCATTCACAATTGCTACAAAGAGAATAAAATACCTGGGAATCCAACTTACAAGGGATGTGAAGGACCTCTTCAAGGAGAACTACAAACCACTGCTCAACGAAATAAAAGAGGACACAAACAAATGGAAGAACATTCCATGCTCATGGTCAGGAAGAATCAATATCATGAAAATGGCCATACTGCCCAAGGTAATTTATAGATTCAATGCTATCCCCATCAAGCTACCACGGACTTTCTTCATAGAATTGGAGAAAACTACTTTAAAGTTCATATGGAACCAAAAAAGAGCCCGCACTGCCAAGACAATCCTAAGCCAAAAGAACAAAGCTGGAGGCATCAGGCTACCTGACTTCAAACTATACTACAAGGCTACAGTAACCAAAACAGCATGGTACTGGTACCAAAACAGATATATACACCAATGGAACAGAACGGAGGCCTCAGAAATAACACCACACATCTACGACCGTCTGATCTTTGACAAACCTGACAAAAACAAGCAATGGGGAAAGGATTCCCTATTTAATAAATGGTGCTGGGAAAGCTGGCTAGCCATATGTAGAAAGCTGACACTGGATCCCTTCCTTACATCATATAGAAAAATCAACTCAAGATGGATTAAGGATTTAAATGTAAGACCTAACACCACAAAAACCCTAGAAGAAAACCTAGGCAATACCATTCAGGACATAGGCATGGGCAAAGACTTCGTGACTAAAACACCGAAAGCAATGGCAACAAAAGCCAAAATAGACAAACAGGATTTAATTAAACCAAAGAGCTTCTGCACAGCAAAAAAAACTATCATCAGAGTGAACAGGCAACCTACAGAATGGGAGAAAATCTTTGCAATCTACCTATCTAACAAAGGGCTAATATCCAGAATCTACAAAGAACTTAAACAAATTTACAAGAAAAAAAAAATCCCATCAAAAAGTGGTCAAAGGATACAAATAGACACTTCTCAGAAGAAGCCATTCATGCAGCCAACAGACATATGAAAAAATTCTCATCATCACTGGTCATCAGAGAAATGCAAATCAAAACCACAGTGAGATACCATCTCACTCCAGTTAGAATAGCAATCATTAAAAAGTCAGGAAACAACAGATGCTGGAGAGGATGCAGAGAAATAGGAATGCATTTACACTGTTGGTGAGAGTGTAAATTAGTTCAACCATTGTGGAAGACAGTGTGGCGATTCCTCAAGGATCTAGAACTAGAAATACCATTTGACCCAGCCATCCCATTACTGGGTATATACCCAAAGGATTATAAATCATGCTACTATAAAGACACATGCACACATATGTTTATTGTGGCACTATTCACAATGGCAAAGACTTGGAACCAACCCACATGTCCATCAATGGTAGACTGGATTAAGAAAATGTGGCATGTATACACCATGGAATACTATGCAGCCATAAAAAAGGATGAGTCCATATCCTTTGCAGGGACATGGATGAAGCTGGAAGCCATCATTCTCAGCAAACTATCACGAGGACAGAAAACCAAACACCACATGTTCTCACTCATAGGTGGGAGTTGAACAACGAGAATACATGGACACAGGGCAGGGAACATCACACACCAGGGCCTGTCAGGGAGTGGGGGGCTAGGGGAGGGATAGCATTAGGAGAAATACCTAATGTAAATGACAAGTTGATGGGTGCAGCAAACCAACATGGCACACGTATACCTATGTAACAAACCTGCATGCTGTGCACATGTACCCTAGAACTTAAAGTATAATAAAAAATAAACAAATAAATAAATGGCAATCCTTGAAAAGGGGTCTCCCAGCAAACTGCTTGGGAAATGCTAATTTTTGTGACCTTTCTCCCCCATTCCCTTTCCTCTCTCTGTTATAACACGAAAGAATCCTAAAAGTAAGACAATAAAAATAAAATGACAAAAAATATTTATTTGGCTTAACCCATCATTTCTCAAAGGTGTAAGACCATGCAATTCTTTTTGTCCAAAGGATGCTTATTAACATCTTACCTAAAATATTTACTGGAAATGTTTTAAAAACTTAAGTGCACTCAGCATTGTGACAATCCTGTAAGACAGGCCAAAACACCACAGGAAAAGTAACCAGATGGAGAAAAATGGCAATTACTGGATCATACAGGGAAAACACCCTGGTTGAAAGAAATGGGAGAAAGTCCAGGCACAGTGGCTCACGTCTGTAATCCCAACACTTTGGGAAACCAACATGGAAGGATCACTTGAGGTCAGGAGTTCGAGACCAGCCTGGCCAACATAGTGAAACCCTGTCTCTACTAAAAATTAAAAAATCAGCCAGATGTGGTGGTGCATGCCTCTAGTCCCAGCTACTTGGGAGGCTGAGGCAGGAGAATCACTTGAACCCAGGAGGTGGAAGTTGCAGTGAGCCAATATCACTGCACTCTACCCTGGGCAACAGAGCAAGACTCTGCCTCCAAAAAAGAAAGAAAGAAAGAAATCGAGCAAATGTCTCTTACCAACTCAATTAGAATTGGCCAGTAGGTCATTGAAAAAGTTAATCAAAGCAAGGAATCATGACAAATTCCACAAGCACCTTAAATAATTTACAGTATTTTATCTTAAAACATGTAACTGTTCATTCCTTTAAACATCTTTTTATGTATGTACACTTTGCATGTAGGTTGACTGATCAAAGTTCTTACATTTACTACACCTGTGATGCATCCTCCATGATTTCCAATAGAACAAGATCAAAACAATTGTTACAAAATAAGTTGGCTGCAGCTTCTGTCTACATTCACAAGTTTCCCCACATATACTTTATTCATAGGTATATAATTATATATTAAATAAAAATGTATATAATAAATTAAATAACCTATCAATTTATCTCTATTAGTCACCCTATTGTGTCCAACTCTCTCTCTTACTTTTACAAAGAGAAAGTAATCAAGTAAGTTTCCCTTGAAATCAAAGCCTGATGTCTCCTCAAAGGAAGAACTGCTAAGTTTTCAGGTCAAGTCAAATGGAACGTACAATGAGTCAGGGCGCTGAGCCCTCATTACAGCTAAATGATGTGTTTCAGCTGATGACTTCATTGTATTCAGTTTTGCCAAGGCATTCAACTTAATTTTCTTAGGCCACCAATTATTTCTTTGTCTTTTGCTTTTCACATTCATATGGTAATAAGTACAACTGGCACAAACAGGTGTGGGAACAAGAGCAGCTTTTGGCCAAGCATACAAGTCAACTACTGGGAGCAGAAGCCTGCTGGGATACTAGAGAGTGGCCATAGGCTTTCAGTGGACCCTGATCATAAGTCAGTTTGTTTGAAAGAAAAAATGGAAAGCACAGGCTAAATCAAGTTTCTGCTCTACTGCCATTGGCTGCTCTGGGCAGGGAGTGAGATCTTCAAAGAGCAATCTGAAGCAATATCTGAAAGTTACTAAAATACCTTCTAGGGAGGGTGAGTCTAGCTAACTTAAACACTCTTGTTTGAATGCAGGAGGAAAATTTGAAGGCAAAAGATAATTTCCCCAATATCTGAGAGTTGCTATTAGCCGTAACATCCATCTTTCCCCAATGCCATCCAAATAAATATGGTTTGTTTGTTTTAGAGACAAGGTCTCGCTAAGTTGCCCAGGCTGGTCTCAAACTCCTGGGTTCAAATGATCCTCCCACTTCAGCCTCCCAAATAGCTGGGATTACAGGCAAGTGCCATTGCACCTGGCCCAAATGAATGTTGAGTAAATATTTTGCAAACATCACTTGAAAGGACTGCAGCCCACTTGATTAGGCTGCCTGGAATGTTCAAATATCTGGCCTTACTTGAGAAATTTGTTTTTAGCTTGTTAATATATACAATTTAGAACATATACTATATACCTGTTTTCATGCAGACTATTTTATATGTCCACATGTCCTCAGTTGTATGTATCACAGAGTTTCACGGTATATGGCATGTTTGACTAAATGATGGAAGAGGTTCAAGACTAGTCACCTGCATGAGTTGATTGCAAAGGAACGTTAGGCCTTTGGCTAAATAAGGAGGAAGCATTATTGCTATAAGTATCAGGGCAATAATATGGAGAAATGACATGGAAATAGTGTCTGTCACTCCACCCAGCCCAGTGGAATGAGGCTCTGCCAGAAACTGAAGGATAGTTTTCATATAAATCTGTCAGATAAGGATGCTTCAAGAGCTACCAGCAGCTCTCCTATGCAGATATGCAGAGCACAACACTCAGCACCCCTGTAAGCATTATTGTAGGCAGTGCCTGGAACTATGGCAGAACCCATGAGGCCAAGCAAGAAATGAGGGAAGCTAGTGGACCAGAGGTCCAATAGTGATGCTAGCAGTCTGAGATTTATTTGTGAAAATACAGGCAACATTCCTGGGCAGGTGCAAATGGGCATCTTTCTAATTGCAGAGGTCCTCAATAAATAGTTGGAGCAAAGCCAGAAAATTCTGAGCTATGGCCAGTACTGTGATTTCGCCTATACCCTCAGATTGGTAGGGCACAGTGAATCACAAAAAAACACTATTAATATATTGGTGCTTGTAAATGGTGTAGCCCCTCCTAGGTTGCCCTCTTCGAGGAATAATGTCTCCTGCCACCCATAGACGCTCTATGGTTAACTAAAGTCAATCTAGCTCCTCATCAGCATCCTAAAGAGGTGTTCACAGGAAATAGCCTAACCCCTAACACCACAGAAAAGTTTGCTACTGCTTCCAAATGATCTCAAGAACTAGCTCAGAAGCCAGTAAATGACAAAATCTTTCCAGATTTAGAAAAATTTAGCCCTTTATTTACGGTCCAGGAGACAAAAGGTTGTGTTCAGAAATGTGGCTGCAACCAGGAGCCAATGGTCGATACAGTTTAGGACCAGGGTTGATAGATCTGACCCTCAAGGATGCCATGTACCAAAAGGCCTGGACCTGATGATTTAACATTGACATTGGACAGAGTAATGTTCTGGGAGCAGCCAGGGCCTGTGATGCCTCCAAGAAGCTGCTCTTCAAAGGGGACCTCCCAAACATGCCTGCTAAAGACCAACCCAGTGTAACCTAGTGATGTGGTTTGGATGTTTGTTCCCTCCAAATCTCATGTTTAAATGTGATCCCCAGTGTTGGAGGTGGGGCCTGGTGGGAGGTGTTTGGGTCTTGGGGTGGATCCCTCATGAATGGGTTGGTGCCCTCCCCATGGTCATGATTTAATATTCAGTCTATGAGTTTTCACATGAGAGCTGGTTGTTAAAAAGGGTCTGGTACCTCCTCTCTCTTGTTCCCTCTCCTGCTATGTGACACATCTGCCTCTGTGTCACCCTCTGCCATGAATAAAAGCTTCCTGGCTGGGCGCGGTGGCTCACGCTTGTAATCCCAGCACTTTGGGAGGCCAAGATGGGTGGATCACCTGAGGTCAGGAGTTCGAGACCAGCCTGGCCAACATGGTGAAACTCCTTCTGTATTAAAAATACAAAAATTAGCGGAGGTGTAGTGGTGGGAGCTTGTAATCCCAGCTACTCTGAAGACTGAGGCAGGAGAATTGCTTGAACCCAGGAGGCAGAGGTTGCAGTGAGCCAAGATTGCGCCACTGCACTCCAACCTGGGCAACAGAGAGAGACTCCACCTCAAAAACAAAAACAAAAAAGCTTCCTGACACTTCACCAGAAGCTGAGCAGGTGTGGGTGCCATGTTTGCCCAGCCTGCAGAACCATGAACCAAATAAATCTATTTTCTTTATAAATTTCCCAGTGTCAGGTGTTCCTTTATAGCAATGCAAAACAAGCTAACACACCTGGTAACCCTGTAAGAATAATTGAATTGGTAATTGGCGGATCAAGTAAAATGTTTCCATTATTAGGACATGTATCTATTTGTGCCAGACTGTTAGTTTCTTTATATTTCTCTGAACATAAAATCTTTAGTTCTCAATCTCAGTTACATCTGAAAGGTTTTCCAAATCCTATTTCTCTAGAAAGTTCTTCAAACCTTCCATTTAAAAATAGCAGTCAGAACATCTAGTAACTTGAAAGATGGGGAGAATGCTGTTGTTGCTAAGACATTTTTTGAATGTCAACCATGTAATGTGTGACTATGATCCTGGTTCATGGGATTACAACCTAAATTAACCCAAGTTAGTGTCCTGGCAGATGGCCGTTCCTAAACTGCCTAAACTTGTCTCTGTCACTGTTAGATTAAGACAATCCTATGATCTTTTTGAAGTACTAACAAAGACTTACAGCTTCCTGCTCTCCTGTGCTGCCATGTTGAAGAAGATATAGAGCCTTTTTTATTGCTTTCTACAAATTATGCAAGTGAGAAAAAAAACAAATAAAAACGAAAACACTGAAAATCATCCATAACCTTAAATTAACCATACAACCTTTTTAGTCCTGAAATAGTTGCTTACTGTTAAGTCAATAGATGTAAACAAGCAATTCTTGAGAACCTAAAATGTTTCTGGTACTGGGCTAGGTGACATAAGATGTGGAAAAGGAATAAGAATGTCAGTGTAGGCTCTCAGAAGAGTTGATTCTCATGTTAGGAAATATAATAAAAACAAGTACAGCCAAGGATTATGATGCAGTGGTGAGCCACCATTGGCAGGATGAAAAAAGAGGAGAAGTACTCTTACTCATTCAACAAAAATGCATTGAGCACCTACTATGAGTTTTCTGCTAGTCATGTGAATCCTGACCTTAAGGAGATAGTAGCAGCCAGTCAGAAAATCAGACCAATAAAATACACAACCATAAAATGATATCCAGGTTATTGTGTGGATAAGGTATAGGGAGTACAGGATGGAAGGAACAGCTAAGTTTTCTCGGGCAGCCAAGATGAGATGATGCTGAAAGTGACTCCTGAAAGAAGGGTGGAGCTTGTAGAGAGTGCTTACTGAGCCTGCAGGACCTGCCTGACTACATGCCAAGCACTCTTCATGGATTATCTTATTTAATTCTCACACTAGCCCTATAAAATAAGGATTTTAATTTTTCTCCATTTTACAGATAGGGAGACTGAAACAAAGAAGAGTTACGGAACTTCTGGATATTACACAGGCAGGGGGTGAGCCTGGAGCTCTGGCCCAGGCAGCCTGCCTCCAGGGGCTGTGCTTCCCACCACCCCTCCCCGCCAAGCCATATGTATACACATAGCCCCAATACCTTGTTATTAGCCTTCTCCCCTGCCTCCTTTTATACCACATTTCCCCCTCTTCTTCATCTATTGTAGTGAGAAAAGCAGATGGACTTGGTGCATTATCCATCTTTGCTACAATGTAAGAATTCAAGGGTATAAACCATAGACCGTTGTGATGAGCCCTGAACTTGGATTTTTCAGCCAGGTTCGTTCAGGTTATGGGCTGTCCACTGCCCATCACAAATGCAACTGAGAACTCAGATTGAAAAAGAATGAAGTTGCATTCAGACTCTCTTGTTGCAGTTTCTCTCTTTGCCTGGGATGAAGATCATTTTCAGAAGCTTCCCCATCCTAACATGTTAGACCAACTGTCTAAGCTACTCAGCTGCTTCTCCTCCCTCACTCTTAGGATTTGTCTGTTTCTATCTGTGTGGTTTGGCTCTCCCTGTTGTCCTTACCCTTTGCCTTTTGTTCTGAGAGCCCAGCACTACTCTAGCTTCTAGGGGTTATCATCCCACACCCCTCCAGCTATTCCAGGTCACACAACCTCTTTCATTCCTGACCACCACCAGGCGACACATTAACACCTGCATTTCCAAAGAACTCCAATAGACTTTCTATGACCTTTCACAAAATTCTTAGTCCCCTGCTTTGTTACTAGAACATGAAAATTCTTCCCGAAATCAAACCCACCTTTTGAGGGGCAGTAGAATTTTGCTATGAGGAAGAAAGCACACATTCAACACAGAGAATGAAAGTTGGGACAGGATCACATGCCCAGAGCATAGCAGACGGCAAGCTCTCAGGATGGTCAGAGTGGGAAGAGCTGGATATTAGCTTAAACTATGGAAAACTTTTCATGAAGAGGAAAAACCTGAGAGAACTTGAAAGGTAAGTATGAATTAAGGTGATGCTAAAGGAATAAGATATGAAATAAACAGGCATCTGAGTGCATTTCTCTATGAGCAATTTACCAACCTATTATTAGAAAATGCTTAAAAGAGGAATGTTTCTTCTGTGTTACTGTACACCTGGATTTCATTCCTGCATACTCAAAGCTAAACCTGCACAACAAATCAGCTCTTCCTTTTGTAAAAGAAATAAAACCAAATTTTTATGGTTTTATTTATTTTACAAATGACAAAATTATTGTTTGTAAAATAATTGTTCCTGGGATAAGAGATCAGACCATTCAAATAGAGATATAATTTATGGATTTAATATTAAATTCCTTTCCAACATTATCTTTAGAATTTGAATCAATTAGGGAACATAAACATGATTGCTATTGGGTGAGACTGCCTCTGAATACAAAATATGGTTTAAAAGCTCAGCTCAGGTTTAGAATCGGTGAGAGAAAAAAAAAAAGGGAGAAAGGAAAAGTATGGTGTTGTCAGCATTCAAAGGAGAAGTAATGTGCATCTTTAGATAAAAGCTTTACAATGGTGTGCCTAATAATGATACTGTTTGTTTTAAATGTGATATATATATATATATAGAAATGTGTACATGGACATACAATTACTTATGAACAAATACACTAAAAGCCAGTAACAAAGGCTGCCTCTGCAGAGGGGAACTCAGAGCTAAAGGAAAGACTCTTTTTCATTGTGTACTTCCTTTTCTGATTGAATTTCCCACCATGTAGCTCAATTATCAATTCTAAAAAAAAAAAATGTGTTTAATGTAAAACATTGTTTCAAATTTCCAACTCTTAAATGTGAGAATAGATTCTCTGAGGTGGAAGAAAGAGATTGAAAAAGAAGATAGGATGAGAAGGAAGAAAGAAAGGACAAATCGTGGAATAGATGCTCTGCTCTGGGCACTAAGGGTTGCAGAAAGAGAATAAACCTTTGGTCACATTGTCCAAGTGTTAGAAAAACATATTCCTTGGGCCATTTAAGACACCACCTGAAAAGTAGAATCAATAATTACAGATGCTTTGTAAAGATGAGAAAGACTGTGGGAGATCAAAGAGAACTAAACATGTAAGGAACTCAAAGAACTCAACAGCAAAAAAGCACATAATCTGATTTTAAAATGGGCAAAAGATGTGAATAGACATTTCTCAAAAGAAGACAAACGCATGGCCAACAGGTACATGAAAAAATGCTCAACATCACTAATCATCCAAGAAATGCAAATCAAAACCCAATGAGATATTATCTCACCCCAGTTAAAATGTCTTTTATCGAAAAGACAGATGCTGGTGAGGATGTGGAGAAAGGGGAACCCTCGTACACTGTTGGTGGGAACATAAATTAGTACAACCATTGTGGAGGACACTATGAAGGGTCCTCAAAAAACAAAAAAAAAAATAGAATATCATATGATCCCGCAATCCCACTACTAGGTAAATATCCAAAAGAACGGAAATCAGTATATCCAATAAATGTCTGCACTCCCATGCTTATTGCAGCATTATTCACAATAGCTAAAATATAGACTCAATCTAAGTGTCCATCAACAGATGAATGGATAAAGAAAATGTGGTACTTACACACTATTCAGCCATAAAAAAGGATGAGATCCTGTCATTTGCAACAATGTGGGTGGAACTGCAGGACATTATGTTAAGTGAAATATCACAGGCACAGAAAGACAAGCAACCCATGTTTGCACTCATATGTGGGAGCTAAAAGATTGATGTTATGGAGATAGAGGGTAGACTGATGGTTTCCAAAGGCTCAGAAGAGTAGCAGGGAGGTGGAGATAAAGAGGTGTTGTCTAATGGGCACAAAAATACAGTTAGATGGTAGGAATAAGATCTAGTGTTCAGGCTGGACACAGTGGCTCACGCATGTAATTTCAGCACTTTGGGAGGCCGCGGCAGGTGGATCACCTGAAGTCAGGAGTTCAAGACCAGCCTGGCCAACATGCTGAAACCACATCTCTACTAAAAATACAAAAATTAGCTGGACGTGGTAGTGGGCACTTGTAATCCCAGTTACTTGGTAGACTGAGGCAGGAGAATCACTTGAACCCAAGAGGCAGAGGTCGCAGTGAGCTGAGATCATGCCATTGCACTCCAGCCTGGGTGACAGGAGCGAAACCCTGTCTCAAAAAAAAGAAAAAAAAAAAAGATCTAGTGTTGGTAGCATAATAAAGTGACTATAGTTAACAATAATTTATTGTATAGGTTGGTGCAAAAGTAACTGTGGTTTTTGCAATTTTAAAAACTGCAATTACTTCTGCACCAACCTAATATATTTTGAAGTAATTCGAGGAGTGGATTTGGAATGTTCCCAACAAAAAGAAATGATACATGTTTGAGGTGATGGATATCCCAACTACCCTAATTTGATCATTACACTTTGTATGCTTGTATCAAAACATCACATGTACCCCATAAATACGTATGACTATTATGTATCCATAAAAAATGGTTTTAATTCAAAGAGAACCACACAAACATGGAGGGAAGGGGCTCTGCGCTGGCTACACACGGGTCATTGCACCTGGAAGGGACTCCAGAGGCAGGACCATGGATTTTAGGAAAACATCAGTCCCATCATTTGCCTTCATACAGGTAAATTTATATAGTACCTCAATACCCATTTTCTAGGTAATTTTATGGAGTCCACTTGCCTATCAAATTTCCCTCCAGGTAATCATGAAACTGACATGAAACAGACTAGCAGCATATATGCTTCCCCTTTACCAGGGCACATCATTTAAAAGTCTGTGTTACTATATAAGCACTTCAAACATTAACATGTCTCCACCCTTACCAAGAATTCTCAGGCATTCCATCTCTTTTTTTGAGACAGGGTCTCACTCTGTTGCCCAGGCTGGAGTGCAGTGGTGCAATATTGGCTCATTGTAGCCTCCACCTCCTGGATTCAAGCAATTCTCCCACTTCAGCCTCCCAAGTAGCTGGGACTACAGGTGCGCACCACCATGACCAGCTAATTTTTGTATTTTTTTAGTCAAGTCAAGGTTTCACCATGTTGGCCAAGCTGGTCTCAAAGTCCTGACCTCAAGTGATCCGCCCGCCTCGGCCTCCCAAAGTGCTGGGATTACAGGTGTAAGGGATTACAGGGCCACCGCACCTGGCCCGTTCCATCTTGAAATGCCCATTCCCTTCACACAAGGCCACTGAGGATGGAATGGCAATTTTCTTTTCTTAATTCTCATCACATACTGCCTCCTGCTTCATGCGTTCAATTCCCCACCTTTCCATTTGCCTGGGGCTCAATCGAAGGTCTCCGATTTTTACTTTTCTAACACTGAGTCTATCTTTAAGCAGATGTTTTGTTCTGGGACCAGCTCTGTGAAAAGCATTTAGGAAAACGAAAAGTAATTTACTTGCATGAAAGTTAAACAAGGGTGTCCAGGCTTTCAAAAGTCTAGCTTAAACACAAAACAAAAACAAACAGGAAACCCTGAAATAAACCCAAAAAACCAAAACACACCCATGTTCACACACAAGAGTACCAATGTTGCCAAGGACACAGTTTCTCTGTTCACAGTGGGAAAACAATTTTGTCACAGTAGCTTATTTACAAAGGACGTTTTCATACATTAGCTTTGAACTGGCCATGGAAAAAATTCTTTGACATAGAACAAGTAACTTTCAGGAAAGTCTCACGGCTTCATTTATTACGGGGCCTCTAACCGGACAGGGTTATCCTGTTGGATGGTTTCTTTTGGTTTATCTCAGGATGCCAAGTGCTTTCTGTTTTTGCCTGACTAGGGCACATGATTATGATGTGCACACTAACTCATCACAGCCGCAGGGACAGATGCTGGTTTTGCTTCTAGTCACTTAGTGTTAAGAGATAATGAGGTAATAGAATTCATCCAGTGAGGCCACCACCCTTTTTATCTCTACCCCTGCGCACACCTCATGCCAATCCACACCATTCCTTCCCGAACCATCAGCAGCAGCAAGCACAAAGAAACCACAACTCAGAAGATTTTTCAAAAGTGCCGAAAGTTGGCTAGCGGTCCTATTTGAACACAGACACGGCTATTGGACAGCAGTTTTCTAGCTCACCCAATCTTGGATGGATACTTTCCTGTAACACAACTAGGTCAAACAATCTTATCACCCTGACCGAACAGTTCCTGTCTTTCTCTAATAGAAATCTCTCCTGCCTTTATCTAAGCCCATTCCTTCTTGTGATATCTTCCTAGAAATTATATACTACTGAAAAAATAGTAATCAAATTACCCTTAGCTTCTTTCCTCTTGGCAAATTTACTTCATATCCATTTTTAAAATGAATCTCCCCTTCCTAATCATGTTGTTATTCTTTGTTAACCCTTTCCTTTTAAGTTGAGTTAATCAAAACTGAACAAAATGGCCAGGCGCGGTGGCTCACGCCTGTAATCCCAGCACTTTGAGAGGCCAAGGCAGGTGGATCGCCTGAGGTCAGGAGTTTGAGACCAGCCTGACCAACATGGTGAAACCCCATCGCTACTAAAAATACAAAAATTAGCTGGGCATGGTGGTGGGTACCTGTGATCTTGGCTACTCAGGAGACTGAGGCAGGAGAATTGGTTGAACCCAGGAGGCAGAGGTTGCAGTGAGCCGAGATCACGCCACTGTACTCTGGCCTGGGCGACAGAGCAAGACTCTGTCTCAAAAAAAAAAAAAAAAAAAATGCTCTTTATGGATCTCATTAACGCAATGTATGAAAGAAGAACTAATACTTTATACTTAGAGCTCATGTTTCATTTTAGTACATCTCAGAATTATGCTGATTTTTCACAACAGCATTCCTAGTAGCATGTATTTTTTTTTCTATTTATTTGTATTCAACTATGCCTCCTATCTCAAAGGATTATTGACAAGTTTAATGGGATTTCGTATGAAAAGTGCTTATCAGAATGCCCGGCACATAGAGAACGCTCCATAAATGGTGACTATCATTTTTCATTACTTTTGATACTTTGGACTAGGGAGTCAGTGAAATATGTGGAGAAAGCGGGTTTGCTCAAGATGCATTGTAGGAAATATTTAGGTAGTGAATAGCAAAATATTTGTGCTCCCTGCTTTAAGACAACTCATTATAGGAACACTGGAATTTACAGAGCTAAAGTGTGCATTTGGCGTCTGAGATGAAGAGCTGTTCCCTTGCTCAGCCTGTCCAGCTTTATTTGCAGGGCTGTCTGTGGGCCCTCGCCTAAGCAGGGACTGCAGACGATCCTCCAAGATGATCCATTAGAAAAGGAAGTTAAACAAAGTAATCCACTGTGACACTATATATGAAGGATGATTGTACAGGAACTGTATATTCCTGGAATCTGTAGTAAATCCACACAGAAGTTTTATTTCTGGCCAAGGACTCAACATCAAATAAATCTGAGATATGACAAATAGTATAACCAAAGTAAACTATAAACCACCATCCATTTAAAAGAGGAGAATTATGATCCAAGACTAATGAAATGAGCATTAATATATGTACACATTGATGACACAAAAGGCCTTAATGAATTACTAAATACTCATCTGGTTTTATTATGTATAACAATTATAGCAGCTTCACTACATCATAGTTCTGACCTAAAATGAATATAGTATCTAAAACAATTAAGAAATAAACATTTGCTCGCAATACGTTTGTGTGTCATCTTAGAAATTTCCCAGACAAGGCAGATGTCCCAGGTTTCTTTCTAAAAAGCTTTCCAAGGAAATTTGAGAAAAGACGCCTTTCTGCTCCCACCCCGATAAATTGCCTAAAGCAAGAGGAGACATTCACAACCTTTCTGCTGACAAAATAGCTGGGTTGAGCATTAACGCTTTAAATGTTTAATGATGCCTGTAATCCCAGCACTTTGGGAGGCCGAGGCGGGCGGATCACGAGGTCAGGAGATCGAGACCATCCTGGCTAACACGGTGAAACCCCGTCTCTACTAAAAATACAAAAAATTAGCCGGGCGCGGTGGCGGGCGCCTGTAGTCCCAGCTACTCGGGAGGCTGAGGCAGGAGAATGGCGTGAACCCAGGAGGCGGAGCTTGCAGTGAGCCGAGATAGCGCCACTGCACTCCAGCCTGGGCGACAGAGCGAGACTCGGTCTCAAAAAAACAACAACAACAAAAAAATGTTTAATGATGATGGTGTTCTTTCCCACTGAAAGCATTTCTTCTCTAAAGTAAGTGGTGACCCTATTCTCCCACCCTTCACCCTTCATAGCCTCCTAAGTTATAAAGTGTGATCATGGCATCAGTGGGGTTCCCAGGAGACACCTGGTGTTCAGTCTTTCTCAGCCTTCACTCCCGGGAAGTGACAGTGTTTGACATCTATTAGAGGACATCACACTTCAGAAGATGATGATAAAAATGATCAGATTACATTTTTAGATGTTACCTCTTCAGGTAAAATATATATTATAAAACCAAAGATCCAAATGGGCCATGGTCAGACCATATATAAAAACAGAACTGTGACCATAACCTGCCCAGGAAACCAACCCCTTATCTACAATAAACAGTCCAGCAAGCCCATCTGCTAAAGCCAGACTTGCAAGAAGTCTGGGAAATAACAATCTGAGACGCTAAACAATAACTTTTGTAATAATTAATTCCAAATGACCAGGAATTGATTAATAACTGACAGCTTTCCTAGTTTTTGTCCTCATTTCCAACTTTAGGCCAACCACAAAAGGCGCCTTAAATAATCACATGGCTGCCGGCTCCCAGTTAGCTAACTCCAGCTTCCCAGACCAACAGCCTCCAATCAGGGCACACCTGAAGCTGTCCCTGGTGTCTGCTGTAAAGCTCTCCCACTCCCCTGCCTGCCTTTGAGTCTCTCCCAAATGCCAGTGATGGTGGCTGACTCCCTCGCTATAGCAAGCTCTGAATAAACAGCCTTTGCTTTCTCACATGGTGGTCTTCCTTCATTTCATATATATAAGCGGTGTGTGTATTTTTTTAATGCTGCCCACCTGCTTCCCGATCACTCCTCCCTGTCACAAGACCTGAAAAGCCTTCTCAACCAACAGGTGGAGGCCTGGCCTAACTCTTCCCCTTCACCCTCCCCTCCTCACACTTCTAATGACACAGATTTTCTCCTTGACCAAATGCTAGCCAGGCCTCTCTGAGCCCCCTTCTAGACCAGGCCTCAACCCCCTCAGAGTGCCTGCTTGAGAAAGCCCAAGACTGACAAAAGAATTCTATGCACCATCTGATGAAAGGCTTCTGGCACTTTCTTAGAGTACTTACTAAAAAGGGCTTACAATTGTGACTCCTTCCTCTGTGCCTTTGAGATGGCTGTGTATCTCCTACAAAGGCAATCAAGGACGTAAAAAACCATTCCTTTACAATGTAATCATCAGGAAGGATAGGGCCAGTGTCTCCCAGTCTCTGGAAGGACAGAATCCAGACTTTGATCATTGCCAGCTAGCAGACACAGCTGCCTAATCAGCATTTACATGCGTCAATCCTTTGTCAGTTTTCACCTTCCTGACTCTGCTGAAGCCCCACTGGTTCCTCTCCGTTAATCCCTCATTGTCCCTTAAAATGCCCAGTCACCTCTGTACAAATCAAAGTTCAGTTCACGCTGGACCCTCTTCCCTGTTGCAATAGTACATTATGATTACCATCTGTCCTTACCACGTTAGCTAGTGTCTGGTTTATCTTTGGTACTAACCAGGTGTGCGCCTCCATCCTTCCCCCACCCACACCAATAGCCAGTAGCTGGTCTTACTGTTACAGTAGGGAGCTAGTCAGGCATGAGCACAGCAGGAGAGCCCCCCTCCCCACCAAGGAATGTCAGGAGACCAACAGGTGGTGGGCAAGTGGTTGTTACACTGTTTCCCTAAAACGGTAATTGGTCGCAGCCAGCCCTAGGGAAAGGCAGGCTCCAAACAAAAAAAACCTGAAACTGGTCATCATCAGTTTCTTGATAAGATCTTAGGAGTTGGGCGAGTAAGCTGAAGCATGTGCACTAAGAGGCAAAATGGCAGCATTTAACTGGTACATGACCTTCTAGGAACATTCACCTGGTAAAGGAAGAATGCCTCAAGTGAGCATGGGTACAACGCCAGTAAACACACTGTGCATGCTTCCCTCCCAAGCAGTAGCAGGCCACTGTGCATGCAACAGCCCACCCCAAGGGAAGAACTAGGGAAGAAGGGATGCAAGACCCCAGAAATGCCAGTGTATAAAACCCTAAGTCAGAGGTCAAACAGGGCTCTTGATCTCTCAATTTGCCCGCTTAGCCCTCCTCCAAGTGTACTTTACTTCCTTTCATTCCTGCTTCTAAACTTTTTTTTTTTTTTAAGAGACAGTCTCACTCTGTTGCCCAGGCTGGAGTGCAGTGGCATAATCTCAGCTCACTGCAACTTCCACCTCCCGTGTTCAATCGATTCTCCTGCCTCAGCCTCCCGAGTAGCTGGGATTACAGGCTTGTACCACCACGCCCAGCTCATTTTTGTATTTTTAGTAGAGATGGGGTTTCACCATGTTGGCCAGGCCGGTCTCAAACTTCTGACCTCAAGTGATCCGCCCACCTCGGCCTGCCAAAGTGCTGGGATTACAGGCATGAGCCACCGTGCCTGACCCTGCTCTAAACTTTTTAAAAACTTTCGCTCCCGCTGTAAAACTTGTGTTCCTCTCTCACTCTGCCTTATGCCCTTCAGTCGAATTCTTTCTTCTGAGGAGGCAAGAATCGAGGTTGCTGCAGACCCGCATAGATTCCCCATCGCTAACATTACCTTGGGCAGAGTGCTCAGACCTCAGGTTGTCTGAAATGAAAGTCACTGTCACCCCAGAACCTGCATCCTTTCCCTACTCTTTAGAAATGTGATAGCTGGTGGCACTCCTGTTAAATCTTTCCATACCTAAGAAATCTTGGCTGGGCACACTAGCTCATGCCTGTAATCCCAGCACTTTGGGAGGCCAAGGCAGGTGGATTACTTGAGGTCAGAAGTTCAAGACCAGCCTGGCCAACAGAGCAAAAACCCATCTCTACTAAAAATGCAGAAATTAGCCGGGCGTGGTGGCGGGTGCCTGTAATCCCAGCAACTCGGGAGGCTGAGGCAGGAGACTCCCTTGAACCTGGGACACCACTGCGCTCCAGCCTGGGCGTCAGAGTGAAACTCCATCTCAAAAAAAAAAAAAAATATATATATATATATATATATATATATATATATATATATATATATATATATATATATATATATAAATCTTCTCTGGGTGAGGACCCACTGCTCCATAGAGCCTTTTCTGGTGAGCCAGACAAAAACTTTTATTTCCCTCATACAAGTACCTGTATGTTTATGCACACCTGTCTTAACTACACATCTCAACAGCTTTTCACTTACAGTAACATTTAGGAGGTAGCAATGTTAGCTGTCTAACAGACATAGCTTATGTTTAATTCTTGCAACCCTGGAAAGGCTGTTATGTGTAAAACGGGGATAATAATATGTACTTCATAAGGTTGTTATGAAGAGCAAATAATGCTGGCTCGTAGTGGGAGGTTAGGAATTAATGTCCAATTAGAGAATGAATGAATAAGAGAGAACACACAGTAGTTCATAAATATGAGTTTCCCTTCCCCCTCAAAACAGCAGAACCAGAAAACAAGCAAGACCTAAGCATACATCTCCCAATGGTCCTTCATCTGCTGTCCAGCAACCCGCCACCTCACTAAACTGACTATTCTATTTTCCAACGACACAAATAGATAGATATTTCTTATTTTTAAAATTTAGATCTACATCCCTGCAACTTCTCCCCTTGGGTCCTGGCTCAGTTCCCACCAGCCATACAAGATAACATCAGGCGCCTGGGCCTCCATTTTCTTTCTAGGACACCCAGTTTGGCCTTGGGGTGGGCTCCCACAGGTAGCTGGGAAGCTGATGCCCCTGAGTACCCACGTCCACCCACACGTGAAAACAAAAAAAAAATCTCAGAAAGTAATTTCGAGCACGGGTCAAAGTTCTATTTCACACTTGCAGGGGCAAAAGACAGCAAAAGGAAAAAGCTGGTTCACAGCAACTGTCTTAGGAAAGCAAGGCCTCTTTTAGAAACAGAAAGGAACGTCTAGACCCGTGGCTTGTTTAAACACCCGCTGCTAGGCCCCACCGCCAGAGCTGCCTATCCAGGGCCGAGAATGTGCATTTCTAAGTAGTTCTCAGGCGGTGCAGATGCTGCGGATCTGGGGACTGTACTTTGAGAACCACCGGTGCAGACCCTGGCTAACGTTCTTTAGTCTGATGCGTCGGGGAGCTGTAAAGCTGCCATCCTTCACCGGTGGGCAAGTAACCTGGTGGCGCCACCCCAGGGCCAGACCCAGGGCCAGCCTCGGTGCGCCTCTAGCCAGAAATAACCAGCACTGGGTTCCGCTCACCGGCAACGCCAGGTGGGGGCCATCTGACCACTCAACAGTTTTGCTTTTTCTTCAAATTCGGATACTTAGAAGGAATGCGATGAAATTGGGATGAAGGTGTTTTGCTGGCCCCGTGGACAGACCAGACCTCCTCCCATTGGAGCCTCGGGTCTCACACCAGCCCCCCAGGCGGCGCGAGGCCCCGTCTCGCCACCGCGGCCCGGGTCGTTCGTGTCTTCCGGCGCCGAGGGTGCCTCTGGGTCCCAGCACCAGGCTCCGTGGCGCGCACGCGCGGCAGCTTCTTCTAGCCCCGCCGGGAGACGGCCCGGAAGGGCTATGCGGCGCGGCCTCGCTCCTGGGGGTGGTTGGGAACGACTGTTTCATTTCCTCCTTCACCCTTCAAATCTCAGTTTTTGCTTGGGCTTGAAGGAATGGGCCAGGGTATCGTGGACGGAGAGTCTTACAAAATTAGTTTTTGAGGTCAGAATTTAAAAGTAGCTGCCGAAACCCGGGATCGAACCAGGGACCTTTAGATCTTCAGTCTAACGCTCTCCCAACTGAGCTATTTCGGCACGTTCTTGGTTGTCTTCTGAGTAAACTATTACTGAGCGCTTTGCGTCCAACTGGCTTGCTTGTCTTTTCCTGGTGATCATGTACAGCATTTCTTCCTTGTCCTGTTAAACGGTGTCGTCGGAATTCTTCCACCTCACTCCTACGCTGCCACTGGGTGCTGCACACGCGCCTTACTTTCTTAGATTGCTCTCGGCGCGCGCAGCCCGCACGGCCCAGGAGCTGGGTCCAGGCCCCTGATGGCGGGTCCTCGGGATGCTGGTTCCGTCCTCCCAGGGCCGGTCCCCGCGAGATCCGAAGCAGCGGGGTCGCCTCGGGGAGCTCCTGCCCAGGCCTGGTAGCCCCTTCCCGTCGATCCGCCCCTGCCTGTGACTATCCACATTCGTCACCTTGCTCCCCGAAAAGTTCCAGGCCCCAGGTGAGGAGCCGTGTAGGCCCAATATGATTGGATGAAGAAGTGTACGGGGCAGGAATCGTCAGACTGGCCTCTGGAGAGGAGTTTGCAGCCTCTCCGTGCTCCGGGCCCGGGAAAAGTCCACCTTAATCATCACCTCTTTGCATGGAGCCTGACTGGCAAATAAATGCTGGGTGAGCTCACTAACGATGATTATTCAGTCAATGCTATTTCCCACACGAGTCAACAAATGTTTCCGAAGCACCCACTACGTGCCAGGCTCATTCTTTACTTCCCAAAAGTCTTACTTTTTCCATTTTTTAATTTTTGTCTCCAATTAAATTGTAATCTCTCAAGGCAGGGATCTTACCCTGCTCTTTAGAGCTTTGCATTTAAGTGGAAGCTTCACAGACAATTTGGTTGGATGGATAGATAGGATGGATGGATGGATGGATGGATGGATGGATGGATGGATGGATGGTTGGATGGGTGGATGGATGGATGGCTGACTTCAAATGCGAAAGAGAAAAAAATACAAAATTAGAAATTTTTGCAATCTCTATTTTCTCCGCCAAGCCTCCTCCCTTATAAGAAAGAGAGTTTCTTTCTGGGTTCCTTTATTGTGCCAAATCCAAAAAAGAGCCGAGGCGTTGATGGTATAGTGGTTAGCATAGCTGCCTTTTAAATCCAAAAAAACCAAAGAGCTTGAGATTTAACAGAAGTCAGCAGCTAAGGATGAGAGAGAGACCAAAGAGAGCTTGGGGCTGCACAGAGTTCAGAGAAGGGTTTGGGGAGCTTGGAGTGGAAGAGGGAGAAATTTTGGGCAGCCGCCCTGTGAGGATCGTACATCTAAAAAGAGAAGGGGAAAGAGGCCTTTAACAGGCTTTCATGTGTGTTATGAATGTAGCTACCTTTCCCATTCTCCTCAAAACACTGCAGGCAAGACGAATTATTTTCAACAACTCTTGGACTGCTGGCTGGCTGTTCCTTACTGGATTGAATCATGAGATAGCTCAGCTTCTTAAATTTTACAAAAGTTGTATCTTTAGGTTAAAAATCAAATCTGGGAAGTCTCAAAATATATGTTAGAAAGTGATGGGATAACACATGTACGGGCTGGGACATGGTGTTAGTGTCTATCTTTCTTGGTCTCCTAGTCACACCTGCAAACCAGCTGCTTCGTGCATTGTCACCTGGGAAATGAAATCCTAGGTAACTAGGAAAGTGGCAGGTAAGTTTTGATGGGATTTAGGCTGGGGGTGGGGATGGGTAGCAAAGGTCCAAGCAGGATCTAATGGAAAATGGAGGAACAGGATAAGAGAGAGAGGAGAAGGAAGAGTGCAACCAAGAAACATTGCTTTGTGATTTAATGTGATGAGATCCCTTGGCAAATTGTGAGATAATAGACACTACATTGTCATAGTGATCATTTGTTTAGTAAAAGTTGATTTTAGAAAGTAAGTGTTGTGAGAGATGTCATGGATAAGCTGGGTATCCAGGAAAGTCCTTGTTTATATATGTTGTCCCGGAACTCTCCATGGTAGTAGCCTCTTCACTGTTAAACAGTTAAAAGTAAGGCTGGACGCGATGGCTCATGCCTGTAATCCCAGCACTTTGGGAGGCCGAGGCAGGTGGATCACTTGAGGTTAGGAGTTCAAGACCAGCCTGGTTAACATGGCGAAACCCCGTGTCTACTAAAAATACAAAAATTAGCCGGGCATGGTGGCGTGCACCTGTAATCCCAGCTACTCGGGAGGCTGAGGCAGGAGAATCAACTGAACCTGGGAGGCGGAGGTTGCAGTGAGCAGAGATTGTGCCACTGCACTCCAGCCTGGGTGACCAAGCAAGACTTTCTGTCTCAAAACAAAACAACAACAACAAAAAACAGTTAGAAGTGTTTTGGAATGACTGGAAGATAAATAAACAATGTGATCACCTACTTTATTAACTTTGTGAAAGCCTCAGCTTGATGCTGTCCGGGTTTCTCCCCAGGTTTTCCTGTTAGTGAAAAGATCTTCAACATCAACCCAATATTTATTGTTGCTGTTTTACAAAGGAGACCGAACGTTTCTGGGACTTAGTGCCACGGTCCCGAAACTGCAGCCACCTGGGGCACTGAAGAATATTTTACATTTTTGAGAGAAACACAGGGATGCTTGGCATCTGTGGGACGCTATGCAAACTACCCAGTAGTTCATTGTTTCGGCAAGAGATTACATTTCTATCAGTGATGTCATCTCTTTCAGCATGATAAAAAGTACACATGAATCAATGGGGAATATGAAATTAGGGTTGAGATGTCCAATCTGTTTCCAAGCTTGAGAAATCGTACACTGTCCAGGATACACACATCCCACCAGTAAGTTAACTGTGGTGAGAATGAAATTAGGGAGTCTCTGAGCCTACTCTGGCTTGGGAGGCTGCCCTTGAAAAAAAAAAAAAGAATGAAATAAAAATGTAACTTTTCTTTCAATTTATATGTATAATTTTTTTCAAGTGGCTACGAAGTTGTTGGACATAAATCCTTATTAAGTTATTTGGACCTGAGTACTTAATAAAAGGAATTGTTCGGCATTTCTTTTGGCCTGGGGGCATTGGAAAAAATTACTGAGACAGTAAGAGTTGTCTGTGAACAGAGAAAGCGAAAAAAAATTATTAGGAGTTTGGGGAAAACCTTGCTTTACTCAGCAAGATTGCAGCGCAAAGAAGAACTGTCAGAACATCCAAGGAGACCAAGCGCCACAGGCTAAGTAAAGTGAAGTGAAAATCTGTGCACACACATCATAGTAAGAAGAGACAGGTGATAAAGAAGTTGGCATTCAAAATGAGGATAAAGATGTTGAAGAAGACTGTGTGTTGGAAAGAAACTGTGTAAGCTGCAGTCCTGTTTTCCAAATGAGCTCGCGGATTTTGGCCAACTCCAGTCTAATTACTTATGATTTAAAAAACCAGCTAATTACGAGAACTAACTAGCAGATCTGAGAATAATAAAACTAAAAAGAGTATGTTGCATATAGTTATAACAGCTAATAAATTTTTGTGGGTTTTTTTTTTTTTGTTTTGAGATGGGAGTCTTGCTCCATTTATTGCCCAGGCTGGTCTCGAACTCCTGGGCTCAAGGGATCTTCCCAGGTAGCTGGGATTACAGACACACACAACTGTGCCCCACTTCTGGTAAAAATTTAAATGGCTGTTAATTAATCTCTCCTTCAGTTTGCTCCTTGGGATTCCACAGTGCACATGCATACACACACACACACACACGCACATACGCACACATTTTTGGGGGCCTCTGATTTTAATCAATATTTCTTTAAAGTATTTTTAAAATGATGGGGGTATGTCAAAAGGACCTAGGAACCAGTTTGAAGGGGCTCCTACTGGCCAAAACTGGGACAATCTGAGCATCAAAATAAATAAGAATATTAATGGATTATTTACCCTTTGAATAAAATAAAAGTCCTTTAGTACAATAATTGTGTGGTGGATGCAGGGGAGGAATTGAGGATTCTTATAGCTGAATGAATTGTGCAGACTGACAAATTTGGAGGTAGTGGTAGCACGGGATATCACCATTTTCCAAACTTCATAGTAAAGATTGATTCAGTCAAGAATCATCAATGGATGTTAAATCTAAGGGGGGACAGTTAAACGAGGAGCAGGATCATTGCATGGCCTCAAAGTATTTCTCCACAGATTGCTTAAACTGCACAGTGGAGAAAACGGACAATGCCATGATCCGGTCATCAAAATTAGCATCACCAGTGTAGGACATTCGGTCATCACATGCCTTCTGTTGTGATGCCCTGTAAAAGACACAACACACACAGTGCTCCAGGCAGGGAAGCAGAACCTAACTTTAATCATGGAGCAGCATTATACAAACCCCAAGTAAAGGTCATCCTAGTAAATAAATGGCCTGTATTATTCAAAACTGTTAAGGTCACGAAAGCAAAGAAAAGCTGAGGAACTGTTCCATGTGCAAGGAGGTGAAAGAAACACAACTCAGTGCAATGTGTAATCCCAGACTGGTTCCTATTCTGGAGGAGAAAATGCTTTAAAGGGTGCTATTGGGACAACTAATGAAATTGGAACATGAGCTGCAGATTAGATGAGTGTGTTTTATCAGTGCTAAATTTCCTGAAGTTGGCAACCATAGTTAGGTAAGAAATATCCTTGTTTCAGGAAGTACATACTGAACTATTAAGGGATGAGAGACAATCCACTCTCAAATAGATTCTGAAAATAAATAATAGTATGCATACATATTATTATATATGTAAACATATACACACATGCATGTGTATATATGAAGATAATATAAAAAAAGAGAAACAAATATTAAAATTTGGCGTATCTGAGTAAAAGGTATATGGAATTCTTCTGTATCATTGTATAACTTTTCTAAAAATTTGAAACTCAGACCAAGCACGGTGACTCACACCTATAATCCTAACATTTTGGGAGGCCGAGACCAGAGGATCGTTTGAGCCAAGGAGTTTGAGGCCAGCCTGGGCAACAATAGGGAAACTCTGTCTCTACAAAAAAAAAAAAAACAAATTAGGCCGGGGGAGGTGGCTCAGGCCTGTAATCCCAGAACTTTGGGAGGCCAAGGCAGGTGGGTCACGTGAGGTCAGGAGTTCAAGACCAACCTGGCTAACATGGTGAAACCCCATCTCTACTAAAAATACAAAAATTAGGCAGGTGTGGTGGCGTGGCACCTGTAATCTCAGCTACTCATGAGGCTGAGGCAAAAGAATCGCTTGAACCCGGGAGGCAGAGGTTGCAGTGAGCTGAGATCACGCCACTGCATTCCAGCCTGGGGAACAGAGACTCTGTCTTAAAAAAAAAAAAAAAAAATTAAAAAATTAGACAGGTGTGGTGGTATACACTTGTGGTCCTAGCTACTTGACTTGAATGGCTAAGGCAGGAGAATCACTTGAGCCTGGGAGGGAGAACCTACAGTGAGCTGTGATCACGCCATGCACTCCAGCCTGGGTAACACAGTGAGACCCTGTCAAAAAAAAAAAAAATACCCTCAGATTTGTTTTTAAAATAAAAAAATAAATAAATAATGTTTGGCGGTCTTCTTGAGCCAAGACAATTTCAGTTAGAATCATACTATAGCTAAGAGCTGGAAGAGAATTTAGCATTTATTTTGCCTGACCACAAATTTTACGCTAATGCTCCGGAGACACTAATAAGTAACTTGCTTGAGATTACCGTATCAGTCTTCTCAGGCTGCCACAACAAAATACCGTAGACCGGGTGACTTAAACAACAGAAATTTATTTTTTCACATTTTGGAAGCTGGGAAGTCCAAGATCAAGGCTTTGGAGGACTGGGTTCCTGGTGAGGGCTCTCTTCCTGGCTTGCCGAGGCCACCCTCTCTGTGTGCCCACATGACCTTTCCTCCGTGTGTGTATGCGTGTGGAGAGAGAAGGCTTCCACATCTCACAAGGCCATCAGTCCCATCAGATTAGAAACCCACGCTTACAACCTCTTTAGCCTTCATTACCTCCCGAAAACGCTATATCCAAATACAGTCACATCGGGGTTAGGGTGCCAACATATTAATTTTGGGGGGACATATTTTTTAGTCCACAGCAATTACACAAACTGATACAGCGCTGACTGCTGACCCATAGAGCATATTCCTTACCTTGCACCAAATACTCTTAATATTTTTCATAAAGACTGTTTCAATGAAAAATTGGCATGAGAATAAAAAACCCAAACTTGAGTCTAGGGCTAGGGCCCAGTTTTCTCCTGCAGATGCTTTTTTATGGGCATGTATATGCTTTTTGAACGAAGTTGCTTGATGGATGCAAAGCGATTCCTCCAAAGTTATATATTAAAGTTGTAACTTAGGGGAGAAGTATTTAAAAAAATTAATAGCTTGCAAAGATCATCAGTGTGCTGAATTGATCCAAAAGAAGTTAATTTATTTAAAGCCATTAAACCACAAGTCCATAAAGACCTTATTGTTTTTTGTTTTTGTTGAATCACAGACATCAATATCAAGCCTCTGGGTATACTTACCAGGCCAGAAACAATTAAGTAAATTATACTCAGAAACAACCTACCAAGCTTTTCATATGTTCTAATCCAATCCTCCCACATCCATCAAGCAAACGCCTAGCTAATCATGTGGACTTTGCACAATACCCTGCAGGCCAGAAAACTTGGATTCTAGAACCTGAGTTTCAGAGGCTTGGATGCTTTTTAAATACTTCTTAGCTTAATTGCTTGTCTCTGCCTTTTGATGAAGTGGGCCAGACTCCCAACTGCATTTCTGTCCCCATCTCCTAATCTTCCCACCCTACCCTTATTCAACCATGAAGGATAAGGCCTGATTATTCACCTAGAGAAATCAGATGAAATAAATGTAACACAACAGTTTCCTAAATCCCTTAATAATTCAAAAAAGAAATGTCAGAAAGCATAAATCAACCAGTCTCTTCTGTTAACCCAGTGAGGTACACAGCTGATGTCCAATGACTGGGGGCTCAGAAAAGGAGGCCACGACTCAGAGATGCCTGTGCACTTTGGTCCTGTTTTCCTTTCAACCTCCCGGGGGCTTCACATTCTTGACTTTCGTAGGGACTTGCAACTCACCAAAATGGTATAAAGATTAAACTGAAGATATTTGAGATACAACAGATGAAGCAAGAAGCCTTTTCTGAGCTTCTCTTATCTGAGGAAAGGCACAGCCTTCCAAGAAGGAAGCTGCCATAGGTCCTCTCTTTCTCTGGGGGAATTTCCAGCAAGGAAGGAGACTATTAGTACTGGGATACGAAACTGCATAAACAAACATTATCACAAACTGTCCTACCTTCCATTTGTTTCCCTAAAGCCATCTGTCTCTCCTAAAAGCTCATTTATTTCCCACAGAAGTCCTCTCTCTCCCTCTTTCCCCCTCTTAAGCAGGTATATAAACCCTTATCCCTAGCTGTTCAGCCAGCCTCATCATTTGAATGTTCCCACATGCGTGTGAGTTAAAATTTTTCTCCCATTAATCTGTCTGTTTTTAGTTAATTCACAGCCCCTCCCGCCGCCCACTGAACCCTAAAGGCAAAGGGGAAATCTTTCCAACACTTTCCATTGCTTTCATCCATTTCTCTAGTCCTGTTTATTTATTTATTTGCATCCCTTAACTCCATCTCCTCCCACTGGCCTATTCCTCACACCCCTTACTTTTTTTTTTTTTTTTTTTTTTGAGATGGAGTTTCCCTCTTGTGGCCCAGGCTGGAGTGCAATGGCGCGACTTCAGTTCACTGCAACCTCCACCTCCTGGGTTCAAGCGATTCTCCTGCCTCAGCCTCCCGAATAGCTGGGATTATAGACAGCCACCACCACGCCCAGCTAATTTTTGTATTTTGAGTAGAGATGGGGTTTCACCATGTTGGCCAGGCTGGTCTCGAACTCCTGACCTCAGGTGATCCACTCGCCTCGGCTTCCCAAAGTGCTCAGATTACAGGCGTGAGCCACTGTGCCCGACCCACACCCCTCACTTTTACTCAGAAATGTAGTGTTTAGTATAAAAGTCTTGGAGACAAGGCAGCTCTTCTCCACCCTTTCTGCCTATCTTCATTGCACACACAGGCCAGGGTTTTTCTAGAGGACTTTAGCGTACGGGTAGGAGAGGGTGACAGGAGGGGATAGTGGAGTTTTGCTGCTCTCTGTGGTCAGGGCTCAGGCAGGACTCTAAGGGAAGCCTCACTGAACCCACTGTCCTCAGTACTTCTGTGGTTGGAATGGTCAGGGCACATGTCCACGACTCTTCCAATTAGTGGGATAGAAAGCAGGGCCCTAGCCCCAGATTCTACCAGTCAGCTCTCTAGCCTATTCTCCTCATTTGCAATTGGAAAAGTTGACTCCGATTTTCCCAACCACAAAAGTTTACATACAATTCAGAAGGGAATAAAACTGCAACCCAACCCTCTCATTCGACATGTCTTTCCCATTGATGCCTGATTCTTTCCCGACAGGCAGGAAGGAATCTATCAAACCACAGGCCAAGGAACCCTATTCAGACAGCACATTTTACCCTCATGACAATAATTACCTAAATAGTTGGATAAGGAGAAATGCTTCAATTTGGCAATGACTGATGCTTCCCCCACAAAAAATGCAAGAAATAAAATCCAAGTGCTGTTCTTTGTCCTAATAAGAAATATACAAGGATATTCAATCATATTGGTGCTTGTGTAATATTTACAAAATGTAAGGGACAATGCCTCTACCCCATGTATGAATCAATGAAAGACCAGAGAGGTTAATGACTGCTAGTGTGACCCAGTTATCTGGTGACAGAGGTAGGACTAGAACTTAGGTCTCAGATCCCAGGTCAGAGTTGTTATACTTGTTTGTTTGTCCCTGTATAAGACCAACCTTATCAGAATAGAAGTTTGCTTAAATTTATGATAACATATACTTTGCGGATATTAAGTTTCGTGGCAAATGATCTTCCTGGCTTTACTCAGTGTTGAATCTTGCTGCTTACACTAAACTGGCGCATTCCCTGAGCCCATGAAGAATTTCTATGCCAACCTTGTGAGGTAGGAGAATAGGCTCTGAAGGCAGGGACATAGGCCATTCACACTGACTTCTTAGAAATAAATCAAAAGGAAAACCCCAATCTTCCACTTCCAAGTAACAAAAGGAACAGAGGCTACTTCCTTTGCAACCCCCACTTTTCTGCTTGCCAGATGAAAAACTGAAAGTACTTTTGATTGGTCCTCTCCCGCAACCAATCAGGCTGGTCTCAGGCCAAGTCTTCATTTGCATAGGAGTATAACGTTGTAACTTCACTTTAGCCTCTGACCGGTCACTTTCCACAACCAGTCAGAAGTTTGCATAGGGTGTAACTTTGTAACTTTGCTTCATCCTCTGATTGGTCCCTTCTTGCAACCAATCAGACTGATCACAGACCACTACTTTATTTACATAGGGCGTACACAAAGTAACCAATGGGAAACCTCTAGAGGGTATTTAAATCCCAAAAAATTCTGTCATCGCGGGCTCCCACCTTGTGGAGTGAACTTTTGTTTTCAATAAATCTCTACATTTGTTTCTTCCTTTCTTACTTTGTGCGTTTTGTCCAATTCTTTGTTCAAGACGTCAAGAACCTGGACACCCTCCACTGTTAACATTTGTTTTGAGAATCTTGAGGCCTAATTACTTTCAATTAAAAATCTGGGGCCCAGAAAAGGACATGCTAGGAATCATTTATACTTCAGTGTAAACAGAGGTCTTCCCACCCATCTTTGGGTGGGTCTTTTGATACACTATAAAGTAATACGTATAGCATTACCTATGAAGGTTTCTTGCTAAAAATGTTTGATCTGAAACTACTTAAGCCTCCAGGTAGACCTAACTTCCAGTTTATACGAAACTGAGAAAATGGAGAAACGAGTTAGATGACACCATGAAGAAATAACCAGGTACATCTAGAATATGAGGCATTCTCTAAGACATCTAGCCTGCTGCTGTTTTCAAAAATGTCAGTGCCATGAAGACAAAAAAAAAAACCCACATCAAAAAGAGAGACAGCTGCATGTTTAACAGACTGAAAATACATTACCAAAAGTAATATGTGAACCTTTACTGAATCCTGCTATGGGAAAAAAAAAAGCTGTAAATAAGATAATTTTGGGGGGACATGGAGAAATTAGAATACGTATATTAGATATTAGGGAATAAAATATATGACTCCATTCTCTTAAGTATAAAAATAATATGGTCCTTAGGTAGGAGTATACTATTGGTTTCAGAATATTTGTGCTAAAGTATTTAGAAGTGAAGTGTCATGACATCAACTTATTTTCAAACACACAAATTTCCACATACATACACACACAAAAATCAATATGGCAAATGTTAACAATTGTTAAATTCAGGTAGAGAAATACATCTTTCAATTTTTCTGTATGTTTTAAATTTTTCATAAAAATTTTAAAAAATTAGTCTTGTCTTACAGATCCTAGAAATTTTTGGATTTCAATCCTATTTTCCATTAAAGACTGAAGAACTTTCCTTCTTATTAATAGGATTTTAGACATGGAAAGGTGATTAAAGATACATTTTGTGAAAATGAACAGACCCTTCCCCAAGACCACAAACGGCCTAAGTAGCCTCTTTATCTCTTTATTGCTAAGGCTTGTCTTGTATATACCAAGATCATACTTTTAATTCTCAAGTCAGGATATGTGGTCTGGCAAAAGATTTTTTTTCTTGCTTCTGCTTTTACTCATATGAAAGCCTTACAAAAGCATACAAATCAAAACATTTGTAGATATAATTTTTTATTTGTTTAACAATGAATCATCTTTATTTAAAAATCACATAAATGAAATTACGCTGTTTCAAGGATTTCAAATATACAGTTTCCATGTCTTGTAGTCAACTCCGATGTGATTTACAGCAAAATCTTTAACTTTACAAGGTCAGCTTAATAATCTACCATAATGTATGTGAGGATAAAAATGTCTTCCTTGTCTTTTATTTTTAACTTTTAATTTCCTTTTTGAATCAGGCTTTGAGTTTTGACCTTCACAATTACTAAGGAAAATCAGATTGCAGTAATTAGAATACTGTAGTAACATCATCTAAAACTATGGTTTGATTAGTCCATTAACTTAAGCAACCACAATTTCAGCTCCTGAGAAATTTAAACCGATTTAATTTGAGCTATGTGGTACACTATTCCCTTTTTATGATTGCTGAAATATCTGCAGAATAAGTCAGAGGTAGCATACTTATTTAGAATATTACAAGAGCAAAAGAAAATCCCGCAGAGAAGCAAATCAATTTAAGAGAAATGTGCATTTTCTAAATGTTAACACATGGAGCTTTCATTTGACATTACTATCCAAATAGCTAAAATGACCGCTTTCCTTTAGAAATTTTTCTTCTGGGCAGAGAAATGTTGCTTTATATTTTCCCTTAAGTTTATTCAATTAAAAAATGTGAAGGGCAGAGCTCCAGAGCCATTACATTTTTAAAATTTTCTGGAAATATAAATTTTTTTTTCAAGAGCTTATTTGGCTTCGTTTAGGTACGATTTCTCATCTCTGTAATTTCCATTCAGCCTTATAACCTAAAAACATGCTTTCCATCCTCTCCTACGCCTACAGTTAATTCTCACAACAATCTTCATTAAGAGAGCAATGTTTTCATTCCAAGTCAATAGATGAGGTACTAGGCAAAGTATAGAGCTGTTACTAGACATGCAACTGGAGAGCCTTCCAGAACAGGCATACCTTGGAGATATTGTGGGTTCAGTTCCAGACCACTGCAATAAGGTGAATATTGCAATAAAGGGAGTCACAGAAATATTTTAGTTTCCCAGTACATTTAAGTTATGTTTACATGATACTGTAGTCTATTAAGTGTGCAATAGCATTATGTCTAAAAGCTCAATGTACATATCTTAATTAAAATATTTTATTGCTAAAAAATGCTAGCAATCATCTGAGCCTTTAGTGAGTCATAGTGGAAGGTCTGGCCTTGATGCTGATGGCTGCTGATTTATCAGTGGTTGCTGAAGACTGAGGTGGCTGTGGTAATGTCTTAAAATAAGACAACAATGAAGTTTGCTGCATTGACTCTCTTTTGTGAAAAATTTCTCCACGGCAGGCCATGCTGTTTGATTGCATTTACCCACAGTAGAACTTCTTTCAAAATTAGAGTCAATACTCTCAAACCCTGCTGCTATTTTATCAAATAAGTTCATGTAATACTCTAAATCCTTCGTTGCATGCCAATGCAATGCTCACAGCATTTTCACCAGGAGTAGGTTCCATCTCAAGAAACTACTTTTTTTTTTTTTTTTTTTTTGCTCATCCATAAAAAGCAACTACTCATCCATTGAAGTTTGATCATGAGATTGCAGCAATTCAGTCACATCCTCAGGCTCCACTTCTAAATCTAGTTTTCTTGCTATTTCCACCACATCTGCAGTTACTTACTTCCTCCACTGAAGTCCTGAACCCCTCAAAGTCATCCATGAGGGTTGGAATCCACTTCTTTCGATCTCCTGTTAATATATTTTGACCTTCTCCAATGAATCATGAATGTTCTTAATGACATTTAGAATGGTGAACTCTTTTCAGAAGGTTTTCAATTCACTTTGCCCAGATCCTTCAGAGGAATCGCTATCTATGGCAGCTATTGCCTTATGAAATTTACTTCTTAAATAATAAGACTTGAATGTCAGAATTACTCCTTGACCCACGAGGTACAGAATGGATGTTGTGTTGGCAGGCATGAAAACATTAATATCCTTGTACATCTATATCAGACTTCTTGGGTAACTAGGTGCCTTGTCAATGAGCAATAATATTTTGAAAGAAATCTTTCAGTCATCTAGGCTTTGTTGTATAATTTCTAGAGCACAGGCCAAGTAGATTTAGCATAATTCTTAAGGGCCTTAGGATTTTCAGAATGGTCGATGAGTATTGGCTTCAACTTACAGTCACCAGCTGCATTAGACCCCATTAAGAGAGTCCTCTGAAACTCTGAAATCAGACATTGACTTCTCTTCTCTTAACTATGAAAGTCCTAGATGACATCTTCCTCTTTTTTTTTTTTTTTTTCTTTGAGATGGAGTTTCACTCTTATTGCCCAGGCTGGAGTGCAATGGTGTGATCTCGGCTCACTGCAACCTCTGCCTCTTGGGTTTAGGCGATTCTCCTGCCTCAGCCTCCCGAGTAGCTGGGATTACAGGTGCCCGCCACCACGCCCAGCTAATTTTTTGTATTTTTAGTAGAGGCAGGGTTTCACTATGATGGCCACGCTGGTCTCAAACTCCTGACAGCTGAACCACCCACCTTAGCCTCCCAAAGTGCTGGTATTACAGGTGCGAGCCACTGCACCCAACCTAGATGGCATCTTCTAACAGAAGGCTGTATGGTCTACATTGAAAATCTGTTGTTTAGTGTAGCCACTCTCATCAGTGACCTTAGCTAGATCTTCTGGATAATGTGCCACAACTTCTCCACCAGCCCTTGCTGCTCACCATGCACTTATGTTATAGAAACAGTTTCTTTCCTTGAGTCTCATGAACCAATCTCTGCTAGCTTCCAACTTTTCTTCTGCAGCTTCCTCACCTCTCTCAGCTTTCACAGGATTGAAGAGTTGGGCCTGGCTCTGGATTAGGCTTTGACTTAAAGAAATGTTGTGGGGCAGGCGCAGTGGCTCACGCCTGTAATTCCAGCACTTTGGGAGGCTGAGGCAGATGGATCACTTGAGGTCAGTGGTTAGAGACCAGCCTAACTCCTGGTCTCTCCTGGTGAAACCCCGTCTTTACCAAAAATACAAAAATTAGCTGGGCGTGGTGGCAGATGCCTGTAATCCCAGCTACTGGGGAGGCTGAGGCAGGAGAATTGCTTGAATCTGGGAGGCGATCGTGCCACCGCACTCCAGCCTGGGTGACAGAACGAAACTCCATCTACAAAAGAAAAAAAAAAGAAATGTGGATGGTTTGATCTTCTATCCAGAAAACTCAAATTTTCTTCACATTAGCAATAGGGCTGTTTCACTTTCCTATCATTCATGTGTTCACTAGAGCATCTCTGTTAATTTCCTTCAAGAACTTTTCCTTTGCATTTACAACTTGGCTAACTGGTACAAGAGGCTTAGCTTTTGGTCTTTCTCAACTTTTAAAATGACTTCCACACTAAGCTCAATCATTTCTAGCTTTTGATTTAAAGTGAGAGATGTGTATAACTCTTTATTTGAACACTTAGAGGCCATTGTAGAGTTTTTGTTTGTTTGTTTTTCAGAGAAAGAGTCTTGCTCTGTCACCCAGGCTGGAGTGTAGTGGCGCGATCTCAGCTCATTGCAACCTCTGCCTCTTGGGTTCAAGCAACTCTTGTGCCTCAGCCTCCCCAGTAGCTGGAATTACAGGTGCGCCATCACTCCTGGCTAATTTTTTTTTTTTCTTGAGATGGAGTTTTTGCTCTTGTCACCCAGGCTGGAGGGCAGTGACATGATCTCGACTCACTGCAACCTCCGTCTCCCGGGTACAAGCGATTCTCCTGCCTCAGCCTCCCAAGTAGCTAGGATTACAGGCACCTGCCACCATGCCCAGCTAATTTTTGTATTTTGAGTAGAGATGGGGTTTCACCATGTTGGCCAGGCTGGTCTCAAACTCCTGACCTCAGGTGATCCATCTGCCTTGGCCTCCCAAAGTGCTGGGATTACAGGTGTGAGCCACTGTGCCCAGCTCATTGTATGGTTATTAACTGGACTAATTTCAATATTGTCTCAGGGGATACGAAGGCCCCGAAAGAGGGAGAGAGATGGGAGAAAGGCCTAGCAGTGGAGCAGACATAACACACAACATTTATCAATTAAGTTGGCCATCTTACATGGGCATGATATGTGGTGCCCCCAAACAATTATACTAGTAACGTCAAAGGTCACTGATCACAGACCACCGTAACAGATATAATAATGAAAAAGTTTGAAATGTTATAAGAATTGCCAAAATGTAACAGAGATAAGAAGTAAGCACATGCAGTTGGAAAAATGCCACCGATAGACTTGCTCGACTCAAGAGTTGCCACAAATCTTGAATTTATACAAAATATAATTATCTGCGAAGCACAATAACGTGAAGCACAATAAAATGAGATATGCCTGTCGTTTGGAGCCAAGGGAAAAAGATGAAGACCTAGAATTTCTTCTTTTGCTCTTCAAAATTGACTTAAGTAGAGAAAACACAAGGGGGCTTCGACTTCCTAAATTTGGGATAGAAAGGTTACATTGGTAAAATATAACATTTTCCATCACCGGGTAACACTATTTTTAAGAGTATGCCAATTAAAACATAGTGGGTTTAGCTATAAAACACAACAGTATTAAAAATACTATTAAAGCTAAGGACGGATCCTAGAAAAATCATTCAAGGTTAGAAGTTTCTATAAAGAAGCACCAAAGTGAGAATTAAAGATCAGTCTTTCTAAACAACAACAAAATATAAGTGAAATCAGATATAAGACTTGCAAAACTGGTTCACCTCTTTCTTAAAGTGTGAGATTTGAGCAAGAAAGTGAGCTTTATGTAGTCAAATGGTGTTTGACTACAATTGTAAAAATGCAAGAGATTCTGCCTGGGGTGAGGAGGGATGGGGAAATGTGTGTGTGAGGAGGAAGGGGGAGAGAGAGGGAGACAGAAATTGAGAGACAGACAGACAGTGGCAAAGACTCTGCTCTTTAAAAAACCTGCAAATGAATAGAGATGCTGAGTGTCCAGATCTGCTCTTTAAAAAACCTGCAAATGAATAGAGATGCTGAGTGTCCAGGGAGGTGATTACACCCCCAGGAGCTCCGTGTTTAGTGGAACACACACACCTATAAACAAATTGTATGAGTACAGTGTGATGGTAATATAGATGGCAGAACTTCAACATCTGCAGGTGAGGTCAAAGAGAGGCTCAAGCTAGCTAAAGATTCTAGAAGTGCAATAAAACAATTTTTGCATCTTTCGTACTGGCAAAAATTAAAGGTCTATTAATACCCTTTAATTAGGGTATTGCTAGAGTGCAGGAATTTCATCTCTATCTTTCAAATTTTAAGTGCATGTGCTTTTGGACCCAGATATACCAAATCTAGGCATTAATCCTTCAGAAATACACGCTCCTGTGTACACGCAGGTGTATATTGAGATGGTCAATGCAGCATTTTTTCAATAGTTGTAAGAGTATGAATTCATGGCCTTCAAACATGGCTGCACCTTCACTGGGTGGTGGTAGAGCTGCTGCTCTCATTTTCCTCTGAGACACTACAAAACTCACTTCTCTCCTGTTGCCTTCCCGACTTTCAGGAAGAAAATCGAGGCCACAGTGAATTCCCTCTCGTCCCTCCCCAAAAGTCACTGTATCCAATCTCATCTCAACTCCTGTCATTACTAATCCAGAAAGATGAGATCAACCCTATCCCAAAGCGAGTCTTTTCCTAGGGAGCCCCTCTCCATGGACACTGTACTCCATTCATTATGCACTCCTGAGTATCATTTATCTTTCTTCATTTATTGCTCATCTCTTCAGCTTATAATTATACAGAAGTCCTTTCTGTGCTAAAAACAAAACAAAGCAGCTTCTGAAGACCTTTCCTTAAGCCTGTGCCTTCCTTAGGGCTGGCCCTATCTTGACTCTTCTCAGCTCATTGAAAGGCTAAATTCCATTTTTCCATCCCTTGATTCCTAATTACTACTCAATCTTCATAATCCAGAGGTTTTCTCCCTCTCCCCACACTAGAAAATTTGCCTGCACATTGCCAAAAACCAGTGGACACTTCTTAGTCTTTGCCTTACTGAACTTCAGCTGGCCATCTGCTGGTTATTGAATGTCTCTCCCTTTTGCTTTGGTGGCGTTATTTCTTCCTTTCTTCCACTCCTCTGACTATTCCTTTTTTTTTTTTTTTTTTTTTTTTTTTTGAGGCAGAGTCTCACCTTGTTGCCCAGGCTGGAGTGCAATGGCGCAATCTTGGCTCACTGCAACCTCTGCCTCCCGGGTTCACACAATTCTCCTGCCTCAGCCTCCTGAGTAGCTGGGATTACAGGTGCCCAACACTACACCCAGCTATTTTTTTTGTATTTTTAGCAGAGACAGGGTTTCACCATGTTGGCCAGGCTGGTCTCAAACTGCTGACCTCATGATCCACCCGCCTTGGCCTCCCAAAGTGCTGGGATTACAGGCGTGAGCCATCGCTCCCCGCCCATTCCTTCTTTTTTATTTCAAAATTGATTGATTGATGGATTGATTTTTAAGGCTAGTCAAGTGAAGCAGTGGGAGTAATTTTTTTTTTTTTTTTTTTTGAGTCAGAGTTTCGCTCTTGTTGCCCAGGCTGGAGTCCAATGGCACGATCTTGGCTCACTGCAACCTCCCCCTCCTGGGTTCAAGCAATTCTCCTGCCTCAGCCTCCCAAGTAGCTGGGATTACAGGCATGTGCCACCACGCCCAGCTAATTTTTGTATTTTTTTTTTTTAGTAGAGACAGCATCTCTCCATGTTGGTCAGGCCGGTCTCGAACCCCTGACCTCAGGTGATCTGCCCGCCTCAGCCTTCCAAAGTGCTGGGATTACAGGCATGAGCCACCGCACCTGGCCCATAAGTTTGTTTTTTAACCATTCCTTCCTAATTTCCTTGGGCTGCTTGCCTGCAACTTACATATTAGTGTTTCTCATGGCTTGTCTGTAAATCATTCCACCCACCATCAACCCTGTCATTTTGTATACTTTCCTTGGGGGGGGGGGGGATTTAATCTACTTTCAGATGTTAATAGTCATTTAACTCCCAAATATGTATGTCTAGATTTTGAGCCCTGACCACCAATCTGAGCTTCAGATTCACATACTTGCCTGTTCACCAGGTATCTCCACTTAACATGTTCCACAGACCCTTAAAGCTCAACAACTCTCCAAGCTCAACATCTCCTAACTGTAATCCACCATTCTCCACTCTTTCCAATTCAACACTGAAAACCTTAAAATACCACTCATGTCAAAAAACAGCTCCTCCAATGTATCATCAATCAGTAAGTTTTTAAATCTAAAACGTTCTCATGTCTGTCCCAGACTTTCCCTTCCCTGTCTGCGGCGCTGTGCTTTAGGCCTTATCATCGCCAGCCTGATTTACTGCAACAGCTTCATAACTTCAATCCCTGCAGGAACTCATTCTCGTCTTCCTTAAATTCGTCTTCCATGCTATTGCCAGAAAAAGCTATCAAAAACGTAATTCTGCAGTCAATAAAAATGGCAAAAGATCTCATAATATGCGAAAACGTTCGTGATATACTGCTGCATGAAAAAAACCAGGCTCCACAACAGTATGTCCATTATGACCCTCTACTTGGTTTTTAAAATGTATGTATATATGCACAAAAAATTAAATGACATACATCAAAATATTAACAGGAATTATCTTCCAGTGTTAGATTATGGGTGATTTTCTTTTATTGATTAGTTTTCCAAGTTTTCTGTAATAAGCATATTATTTTTGAAACTAGGAAAAAGATAAATCCTATAAATCTAACCATGTCAATTTCTTCCTTAAAATCCAGAATTAGCTCTTGGCTGGTAGGATAAAGTCCAAGCATCTTACCATGGCAGACAAGGCCCTCCGTGACCTGGCTACCACATTCCTCTCCAGCCTCACCTCCCCATCTCACGTTATGGAACAGTGGCTTTCAAACATTAGGGGGCTTCTGAATTACTGGGCCCCACTCTCAGGGCTTCTGATTCTGTAAGTCTGGGAATTTGTATTTCTAACAAGGTCCCAGGTGATGTGAATGCTGTCTGTCCAGGGCCACATTTTAAAAAATTATTATGGCAAAATATACATAATGTAAAAGCCATGTTCAACCATTTTTAAGCGTACAATTCAGGGGTATTAGGTAGACTCAATGTTGTACAGCCATCACCATTATCTAGTTTCAGGACTTTTTTCATCACCTAAACAGAAACTCTGTACACATTAAACAATACCTCCTCCCTCCCTCCTCCCTCAAGCCACTGGTAAACCTCTGATACTGTGTCAATTTGCCTACTCCAGGAACCTCATTTGAGTGGAACCATACCACTTTTGTCCTTTTGTGTCTTCAAGGGTTATCCATGTTGCAGCATGTGTCAGAATTCCACTCCTTTTTCAGGCTGAATAATATTCCACTGTATAAGCCATTTTGTTTTATCCATTTATCTGTTGATGGACATTTGTGTTGTTTCCACCTTCTGGCTATTGCAAATACTACTGCCATGAGCATTGGTGTGCAGGTATCTTAGCCTCTGCCTTCAATTCTTTTGGATATACCCCTAGAAGTGGAATTGCTGGATCATATTATAACTCTATGTTTAACTTTCTGAGGAACCACCATATTGTTTTCCAGAGGCTGCGTCATTTCACATTCCCGGCAGCAATGCACCACGGTCCCAATTTCTCTACATCCTCACTGATAGGGTGTTGTTTTAAAAAATAATAGCCATCCTGATGAGTGTCAGGTGATATCTTATTATAGTTTTGATTTCCTTAATGAAATGGAGACACGTTTTGAGAATGACTATGCTAGAGTAAAACTGATGGCGTATTGTTTCCTGAACACACAGCACTATTTAAAACTTGGTGCTTTCACTCTGATGATCCCTCTGCCTGGAATCATCCTGTTTCCTCACTAACTCCCATTCATTAAGTCACAGCTCAAATGTCATCTCCAATGAGCCTTCTAGGAACCTCCAGATTGGGTAAGCTGACCTCACAGAACCCGGAAGCAACTGGGGCAGTGGAAGGCGGAGGTAAGGGAGGTAGGGGAGGGTAAGGCGTTGGATAAAAAGCAAGTGGCGCGGCTGGGCGCGATGGCTCACGCCTGTAATCCCAGCACTTTGGGAGGTGGGCGGATCACGAGGTCAAGAGATCGCGAGCATCCTGGCTAACACAGTGAAACCCCCATCTCTACTAAAAATACAAAAAATTAGCTGGGCGTGGTGGTACGTGCCTGTAGTCCCAGCTACTTGGGAGGCTGAGGTTGCAGTGAGCCAAGATTGCACCACGGCACTCCAGCCTGGGTGATGGAGTGAGACTCTATCTAACAAACAAACAAAACCAAGTGGTTTGGTTGAAAGTCTGTATAGAGAGCAATTAAACTCCAAGACCCCCTCCTCCCCTACAAATGGCAATTATCAAGGTCTACCATTTGGATTTCCCTTTAAGAAAAAGCTTGCCATTCAGCTGGCAAGAGTGCAGTTAGCCAGCAGCTTCCACTTGCAATGCCTTCAGGATCCACCTGGTCGTTTCTAAGTAGCCCCTGGCCAATGGCTGAGCACAATAGGGAACCCAGCCATTTCTGCCCAGGTGGGGCTTTTTTTTTCAGGAGATTTTGCTCTGCAGATCCCTGTTGAGCTGGATGAGATTCTGAAGCCCACTCTGCCAACCCTCTTCCTCACCCCTTCCTTTTCACAGCTGTCTGATCTACACTGCAGCCTGAAGATTTCTTCTGCCCAATTATGCATCCTCCCTTTTGTATCTTTCACAAGCATTAACTCCCTATCCTATTAATAAACTGCTAGCACCTCTAATTTGGCCTCAGCCACTACTTCCCAGAGGACCCAAATGACACAGTCACTTCTAAGAGTGGTCTAACAAAACAGTTGGTAAGATGGGTTTAGACTGGATCACTTTCTGCCTGTCTGGTCATAAGAATACCATCCTGGGTGAGGCAGGGGGCATAAACAGTCCCTAGCATAAGGTAGTGATGCAGTTGCTAAAACTTTCATGGTGGTGACTTGGGGGGAATGTTCTTTGGAAGGGGACCACCCTGCCCTGCTTACTGCAATAATTCAGGCACTTGAAAAGCTCAGGAGAACACGTCAGGGTCCTAGATTTTCCCAACCAGCGCCCTAACCTTGGCTGAAGCAAACTTAACAAACCTACCTCAGCTGGGCCTCTGGCCTGGCTGAGATAGCAAATCAAAAACAAAATCACAGCTGGGAGCAGTGATCGCATGAGAACTTACTATCGCGAAGACAGTGTCAAGAAGCCAAGAGGGATTCGCCGCCATGACCCAATACTTTAGAACCAAGGCAGGAGGATCACTTGGGTGCAGGAGTTCGAGACCAGCCTGGGCAACATAGTGAGACCGTCGTCTCAATTTAAAACACAAAATCACACCTTGGAGGAGGTGAAGATGATGCCACCCTTGAGGATCTCAAGGTTACAGAGAGGCCCCCACCAAAGCTCTGTTTAATTCACCAGTCTGGCCACTGCTAGAACTGGGTAGATCCTGGTGAAATGACTGCAGTCAAGGCCAGCTCAATTAAGGAGCAGCTCTGCTGTAAAGAAATACCTGCGACTGGGTAATTTATAAGAAAAGAGGTTTAATTGGCTCACGGTTCTGCAGGCTGTACAATCATGGCGCTGACATCCCTTGGCTTCTGGGGAGGCCTCAGGGAGCTTTTACCCATGCCGGAAGGCAAATTGGGAGCAGGCACATTACACAGTGAAAGCAAGAGCAAGAGAGAGAGGCAGTAGGGGGGATGGGGGGTAGGTGTCTCACACTTTTAAACAATCAGATCTCACAAGGACTTACTATCTTGAAGACAATGTCAAACATGAGGGATTCTCCTCCATGACCCAAACACCTCCCAACAGGCCCTACCTGCAGCACTAGGGATTACAATGCAACATGAGATTTGCACGGGGACAAATAACCAAACTTATATACCAGGTTCTGATGGCAGCTGCTGTGCTTATGTGGCATCTTCTTTGCTGAAGTGGATTAGAAGGACCCTGGAACATAGTATCCAGCCACTGATTTGCTGTATGTGTTCTTTTCCATCTCAACCATGATGATCAGAAACCAGGAGCATTTGCAGTTTCACCTTAGGGCTACGTAAGCTCTGCTCTCCTAAGAGACTCGGGTGTCCTGAACATCCTGTAGAATGTCACAGTGATCTATCACATTGGTGGTGTCATGCTGATCAGGCAGAATTAGCAAAGGTGGCTAGCACTCTGATGGCTTTGTTAATTCACATTCACCCCAGAAGGTGGGAGATAAAACCTGATGAAGATTCAAGGACTTGTCATTTCAGTAAAGTTTTTAGGAGTCAAACAATCAAGGTGTGCCAGGACATGCCCTCCAAGTAAAAGTCAAACTGCTTTATCTTATATCCCCTTCCTCAGAGAAGGAAACACAGAGTGTGGCTTTGGGTTCTGGAGGGAACACATTCCACACTTAGGGATACTGCTCCAGCTTATATACTGAGCGACAGAAAAGGCTGCCAGCTTTGAGGGGTCTGGGGCAGGAAAGAGGTCTGCAGCAGGTCCAAGCTGGGGTGTAAGCATTCCTGCCACTTGGGCTATATGATGTGGTAAACCCTATGGTGTTGGTGGTGTCAGTGGTAGAGACAGATGTAGTGTCGGTTTTATGGTGAGCCCCAGTGGAGAATAACTATGCAGGTCCCATGGTTACACCTGGGAAAGACCATTTCAGGCTCAGTGGAGAATCATGCCTTTGGAAAATAAATTACTGTGCCATGGTAGACCCAGAATACTTGACGACAAGACACCAAATGACCATGCATCTAGAGCTGCCCATAGGTACTAAGTTCACTGGGACCCACTGTTAAGGGCTGAAATGTGTCTCCCCCAAATTCTTATGTTGAAGTACTAACCCCTGGTACCTCAGAAAGTGACTATACTTAGAAACAAAGTTTTTAAAGAGGTATATTAAAATGAGATCTTTAAAATACACTCTAATCCAGTATGACTGGTGTCCTTATAAGAAGAGAAAATTTAGACACAGAGTAAAGATCATGTGAGGACAGATGATGGCCACCTGCAAGCCCAGAGAGGCCTCGGAAGAAACCATCCCTGCCAACACCTTGATCCTGACCTTGGACTTCTAGCTTCCAGATCTGTGAGAAAATTAATTTATGTTGTAGAAGCTACCCAGTCTCTGATATTGTTATGGCAGTTCTAGCAGAGTAATGTGCCCACCCACTCAGAGTCAGGTAGAGCCAGCAGCAGTCCACTGGAAGATGGAAATGGCACATCTGGGATCGAGCATGAGCAGAATGGGAGAGCACAAGTAAGTTGTAAGAGCAGGTAGGCCAGACTCCCACGTCACCACCTTAGTTCTTTATACCTGTGGCCATATAGAGGGTCCCATACAACCAACTGAAAGGAGAAGAAAAGTTGATCTTAGTTTATAGATGGATTGGCCTGTTCTGTGGGTGCAAGCCAAAAATGGAGGGTGGTTGCCTGAAAACCATGCAGGGGTGGCCTTAAAAAGAATGTGGAAAGAGAAAACCTTTCCAAGAAAAAAGTTTCGAGTAGTATCCCTGCTCATGCACTATGTATAGTAGTGACCTGTGGTGAGAATATACATTTAGTCATGACCAGTAGCCTGGCTAGCTACTTTGGGGCTTAGAAGGAAAAAGTCTAGAGGAGCAGGAAACAAGGAAGTAAAGGTTGGAGAAGCGTGGATAGGCCTATCTATGGGAGAGGGTGGGGAGTGTGAAGATCTGTGTATTCCATGTTAACACTCACTAGAAAGCAACCACCATAGCAAGAGGCACTGAACCACCCAGTAGATAAAATGACTTGGTCAGTTAACTTTAGCCAGCTTTCATCATCAGCCACCCCAGAACTACCATGATGGGCACCTGAATGGAATACGCCTCACTATACAGATGGTCCCTACTCTTGGGACCCACAGCATGAATTCTCACTTACCACAGCCAATGTAGCTATCGTCACCTGTGAATATCCAACCTGCTGGCAATAGAGACAAATACTGAGCCCCCAATATGGCACTATTCTTCAAGGAAACCCACCAGCTACCTGGTGGGACATGAACTCCATTGGGCCCTTTCCACTGTGAAAGGGCTAGTAGCTGATTCTCACAATAGACATTTTCTCCACATGGGTTGGGTTTGCCTTTCTGCCCGCACAGCCTGCCCAATTTTGCTTCCTCCTTCTTTTATCATTATAGTCATTACTTTCTCTCTGCATCTGCTTCCTGTAAGACTCAACTGACACACCTGTCTTCCCTCTCTTTCTCTCCAGAAAGGGGAAATTGGAGACACTGAATAGAAGAGGTATGGACTCGGGGATCCCTAAGCACAGTGGGAGGCTGGTATTTAAGGGTATTTTTAAAGTGTAAGACTTTCTAATGAGGAATTATGATGCCTCCATACCAAAATCTGCATTCTTAATAGAGGGCCACCCAGTTTCTTTTCCCTTTCTCAACCCAATAGCCAATCACTTACTTTTTCAAGTCATCTTAAAGTCTTTAGGGCAAAGAAGGATTAAAAATATATAATCAAATTTTTTTTATTTTTCTACAGCAAAATAAAAACATTATTTTAAAAAGCAATATTCTACATTAAATACATTAAGATATTGACAATTTTATAAATAAAATCATTTTAAACAGTAAACACATGATAAATTTCTGATACAAGGTTTTACATACGTTAATTGTGAAAATATAAAAACTTTACACCCTTCTTTTAAAAAGCATTCAACGTAATCAATTTTACAAAATTATCAATTTAAAAAGTGTTAGATATGCTTCTGTTTTGTTCCATTATTAAGGCAATGATAGCATATCAGATCTTAAAAAAGAAATGGTGAATTAGGGCCTAAGACATCCTATATTGCCTAAAAACGAACATTTCAGAGACTTTCTTAGGCACTGAGTTCAAAACCAGTGAAGGTTGCCATCTGCCTAGCACCACTACCCCTCATGGTTGTCCGAATCAGGAGACTTCTTCCTGGCTACCCTTAGGGAGAGTCTTCTACAACTATTATTTCCTAGTTTCTAGGAGAAAGGGTTTCAGAAAGAATTTTGACATTTAAATTCTATGCCAGTACTGAAACTCTCCCAAAGATTGAGGCATTCTGCATTTGAATTTTATACAGAAAGTCATGAATCTAATTCCAAAAGAAAAGAGTGCACTTCATTTGGTCACTTAATTTCATACCACTTGGCGAGGTAGGATAACTTTCTTCTTTGACAACTGTCTCGACTATATAAATGGTGATTATACCGGAAAGGGTTCTAATGCCTTTTCCGCATTCTTCCAGTTGTGAAAATTCTCTCTGTACCATTCAACTAATAGGAAAAAACAAAAGACAAAAAAAAAAAAAAGAAAAAAGAAAAGAAAGAAAAACTAAACATCAGTTAACCAACATTTACTGAGTTCCTGCTAGCTAAGTCTTGCCCATCAGCTAAGCAGCAGACAAGGGCTGACTAATGATGTAAATAATTTGATTTTGAACTTAACAATGAACTCAATCAGAAGACATTTAAATCACCTAAAAAATTTATGATTAAAAATCAACCATTTTTTTCTTTTTAACTTCTAAAGTCATTCAATACTGAACTTGGTATAAATATATAAGATTCTGATTTTAAGGAATTTGGGGTGTGGGAAATAAGTCATCTGCCCTGGTTTTAAGGTTATTTTATATAAAAAAGTATAATACAGTGTTTAGTCGTATAAATATCGTAACACTGTGTGAGAGGCACAATGAGTTGATGTGAACTTCCTTGCATTTTTTTTTTTTTTAAGAGATGGGGTCTCGCTGTAACCCAGACTAGAGTGTGGTGGTGCAATCGTAGTTCACTATAGGCCCAAACTCCTGGGCTCAAGAGATCCTCCTACCTCACCCTCCTAAATAGCTAGGACTACAGGCATGTGCCACCATGCCCCGCTGATTTTTTTACTTTTTGTAGAGACAGGGTCTTGCTATATTTCCCAGGCTGGTCCTGAACTCCTGACCTCAAGTGATCCTCCCACTTTGGTCTCCAAAGTGCTGGGATTACAGATGTGAGCCACTATGCCCAGCACCTTCCTTCTATTAATATGTGAAATTATTTTATATTGCTATACTATCAGTAAAAGCTTTTTTAGTTTAAAGAAATCTGATAGTTTTAAATTATTTTTTGTTTCTTAATATTTGACTTAAGTATTTGTATTTCAAGCTCTGAATCAAAACTTTTCTTTTCTACATCTGGGTAGAGCTTTTCTCATGAATACATTTCTAAATACAGCTTTAACGTGTATACACAGACTTTATATGCACTTTTAATAGATTTTTCTGCACATACTAAATTTATTTCCTTTGTTGGTTTCAATATAAAAAGCCTCAAGACACAAAAAAGACTGCATCTATATTTCACCAACTCTAAGATGCCACTGATGGATCATTATTTTACATACATGTAAAAAAGAAAAAAGCTACAATAATAATTATAAGACACCAGTGATTATAAAAATACATACCTTTTAGGAGTGTGAAGAAAGTGAAAAAATATGTACTTCAGAATAAATAATATAGGTATTTGATTAATGCTAACAAGATATGTGAAGATTGATCAGAAGTTGGTTTATAAAATTCAAGATGCTTGGGAAACACAGGACTGCTACTAGAAATATATGAAATGTGGCAATTTGAAAAGTATGAATGATTCAACACAATATTCCACTGGTTTGTATAATGTTCTGGAAATAAGTTATTTTTCCTTTAAATTTTTCTGACTTGCCCCCAAAATGATTAATTCAAAACATACTTGTTTTCTTTATTCCTTCTTTCCAAGGCACTTTAGGTCTCCATCCTAAGCCATGTATTTTTTCTGACTTCATTGGGTATCTCATGTCATTGGTGGGTCTTGGAAAACAAAACAGATTTAAAATAATATTGTAGATATATATTTACAAATTTAGATATTAGGAGATATGTGTTTATGCATTTTTACCACAACCCAACTTTTCTCTTTACAAAACTTCCCAATAGGTTTTCTGCAGAAAGTCTGTAAAATCAAGTATATATTTAAAAAAAAAAGTCACCCATGCCAGGTGCCTAACCCTCTCTGTGTCTTGTCTTCTTGTTTCAGCCATGATCTAGATATAAGTGAAGTACCTGACACATCCAAAAAACTCAACAAATGTTCAATGACTAAATAAACAAATACACAAAAACTTATTAGAACTCATATGCCAGGCTGTGGGTCAGGTATTTCATATACATTATAAATGTTAGAATACTTTTATAAGAAAGATGTTATTATTGGCCAGGCAAGGTGGCTCATGCCTGTAATCCCAGCACTTTCAGAGGCCGAGGGCAGATCATGAGGTTAAGAGATTGAGACAATCCTGGCCAACATGGTGCAAACCTGTCTCTACTAAAAATACGAAAATTAGCTGGGCGTAGTGGCGTGTGCCTGTAGTCCCAGCTACTTGGGAGGCTGAGGCAGGAGAACTGCTTGAACCTGGGAAGGCGGAGATTGCAGTGAGCCGAGATTGCGCCACTGCACTCCAGCCTGGCAACAGAGCGAGATTCTGTCTCCAAAAAAAAAAAAAAAAGATGTTATTATCCCTATTTCACACTGGAGGTTTGAAACTTCAGACTCAGAAAGGGTCAATAGTTTTTTAAGTCACATGGCTAGTAAGTAATAATGCTATACTTAATTTGTATGGTACTTACGATTATGAAAAAAATGTTTTACCAGAAAATTCAAAACAGATAAACTAGTTATTGGTCAAGTCCACATATTTTATAATTTTATAAGTACCTAAGATTTCACAACCTTTCCCCAAGGTTTTAACTTGTTACTCACCTATCATTAACATAATCAACCCAATTTTCCATTTCAGACTCTGAATTGGGCTCTTTGATCTGTCAAAATGGAGAAAGCTTTTGAGTCAAATTATAAAATGAGATCAGAGAATAACAATAGTATTTAATGGCTGATTACAAAGAAAACAACTGCCTCATAGCAGGGAAGACAGCTAAAATGAACATCATTTTAGCAACACTTTCTATACTTTATAACCTAAATTCCATCTGAAGCTCAGATATACACATTGGATTTTGGTTATTATTCAGTTCCTCTTTCTATTAAACTAAGATTTAAAATTGATGTCCCCTAATATATATGGACATTCATAACTACTAATGTAATTATTTTATATATCACTGTTACTTGTTTTAAGACACAATTTTATATTTCTGCAAATGACTTATGTCTTACAATTAGGGAATGCACATTTAGTGAATTATTTTTTCCTGAAAAGCTGTTACTAAATAGGTGATACAACTTAATTTAAGACACATATGGTACACATAATCATTAATTTCATTTTCTACTTGCTTACTTTTAAATTAAGTAAGCTGTATGCTTCTGATTTTGACTAATGGTCACTGCCACTAACAATTTTGAAAATACCAACCTTTTAAAACAGATACATACCAGTTGTATTAGTTCTTTGGCAAGCTGGACAACTGACATTTCAAAATTGGTTCCGATGTTATAAATTTCACCTGGTTTCCCTTTTTTGAGGACAGTGAGAAATGCTTCTACAACATCAGTAGCATAAAGGAAGTTTCTTGTTTGAAGCCCTGACCCATGAATGCAACTAAAGAGATTAAATGAAGTGAAATCATAAAGTGTAAAAGGGTAAACTCTCCTAAAGCATTGACTGGGTACTACAACTCCAGAGAAGCTAATTCCCATGGGGATCCCAGAATCTTTACTGAAAATACAAATTCTCGTAGCTTTTCTAAATTTTGTTCATAATTCTTAATCTCCAAACCTTCTGAGGGGACTCAGTAGGAAAGTGGCAAACATATTAGTGACCCCTGTGAAATGTGTATTCAATTTTATGTCATAAGTTCATTTTAAAGAAATATCTACAGTTCTATGAATTAAATAAGTCCTTTGAGAAAGTAAAATTATATAAAAAATAGATTTCAAATTTTAATGCTATAATTCAAAGTTCTATGATAGGTCATTAAGATCTGAAATTATCTCAACAATTATAAAAATAAGATACAGATTATTTTAAAAACTATTACACTGGAGAAATGATTCTTAAATTTAGTGGGACATTCAATTCTATGGCCTTTAAGACTTTATGATATTTAAGAAAGTGTCACCAAACACTCTAACATACCAGAAAAGCATATGGGTAAAAAGGTAATAATAACATACCATTTCCTGTTGTGCTGTAGCAAAGATATAAATTTTGGAATAACCTAAAAGAATATTTAAATATCATTTCAGACTGGATATTTACTCATTAGTATGAATCTGAACTCATACCAAAATTAAAAGCTTATTAAGAAATATGCATATGGATTGCTTCTAATTATTTTTATCAGTTTATTAAAAAACCTACTATAGTATTTGATATGTAAAAGAACTCCTAGTTTGCCATTTCATAAAGACAGGTTACTTGAAGATAAAATGATCTAAATAGGGGAAAAATGCAGAAAAAGTCTTCATCAGACAGTTGGTCTCATCATAAAGCTCACCTTTGTGCTGACTTCATAAGGGCAGATATTTGCATCTTACTTATTGCTTTACATATAGCACCTATGCATTAAGTGCTTCAGGAATTTATAGAAAGTAAATTCCAGTGCTCTTGGATTCAAAGAAAACTTAAATTAAGCAAAGTAAATATTAATAACTGCAGGTCATGACATGGCCCTTTCCTTTGGGCAAACAGATCAATGCAACCAGCTGGGAAGCAAGAAAACCCAGTCTCCAAATTTAGGCAGAGTAGCCGAAGTTATATAAAATCAGGCTTGATGATATAGAGCCAACTGCACAGGCATTTTCAGCCTCTAAACTACATTTTTCATTCATTACTTGTAGTACTTTCTGGAAGATATTCATGCCTACACAATAAAGATGAGTTGAGGCACAGTTAGCCAGCTGACACTAAGACAGTTAATGTATACAAGCTTCTTGCATCACTCTCTAGCTAGCTTTTGACTTTCTGTATACCCTGACATACTGGTCTGACTGTAAACAGGGAGTCAACTGTAGCGTGACAGTAGAGGTAGAAGTATTCTATAGTGCTTTAGAGTCTTTAAAAGTACAAGGTATTTTCACATATATCATTCTCATTGGATCCTTCAAAATCCCTGCTAAGTGGTGAAGCCAGCTGGTGAGTGTCAGCCAGCTTGAGACTTAAAACTCAAGTCTTCAATCTCTAAGTCTGAAGGAATCTGCAAGTGGTGTTATACAGCATATAAAATTATGTATAATTTACAACATATTATTTTAGACAAATAACTGAAAAGAGGTTATTTCAAACAATGAGAAGTTACAATCACTGAAAAACACCATAAATTAAGAAGTAAAATTTACCTTTTCTGGATATTGATGTGGTCCATAAACATTACTGCTTCTTGTGATAACAACTGGAAACTTAAAAGAATATCCAACATTAAGGCTTTTAAAAAGGTCTAATAATAATGATTATTTTAAAGATAAGCAGAATTTCAAAATATGGACACCTTTACCTAAATAATTCCACACACCTTAAGGTCAAAGGGAAGAGATTTTTTCCTAACGTAAGGTTTCTAAAAAGGAGAGAATAGGATTCAGATAAAGGCAGAGGTTCCAAAAGAAAGAAGAGGAATATTCTTTTATTAGTACAAGAAGATAAACACAGATGGCACAGGTTTATAAGTCTGACTGATAGCAAAACACTGAAGAACTTTCCAGTGGATTATTTTAAAGACCACCTCAAGGACTCTTAAGTTGGCTCTCTTCATTGTACCAATCCCTACAAATAAAAAGAGCTACTATGAAAGTGAAAAGGACTGATGCCACCAGAACTCAAATGGTGAGGGAATCTTTAGGAATTCCAAGGCTTGCCTCTCTGACCCAGTCCCTAAAAACTCACAAAGAGCAGTGGGAAGCCAAATGTAGGAGATTCAAGGTGAGGATTCATATGGGGTAAGGCTCCCATTCTGACACTGTCAGAGCCACCAGGGGCAAGTCTACTTCCCACTCATGAGGAGCCACGAAAGCCAAATCATGCAGACAGAAGCACTTGGCAGAAAGGGGATCTGTCTTCCCTCTGTCTTCTTCCACTCATAGGACTCCAACCTCACTCTGATTATAGCTGTAACACTCTACCTATTACTGAAATAGAAAAAAAAATGTATATTCAACATTCAAGTTATTCCTTTAATGATGAACTGAATACGAAGAGGTCGGCCCTAATTTGTCCACACAATAGAGGAAATTAGTTTTTAAAATTCCATAATATGTAAATTTTCTCAATCTATGCCTTCTACTCTAAGCATGCTGCTAAAAGCTGACTTGGGCTGGGCGTGGCTCACACCTGTAATCCTAGCACTCTGGGAGGCCGAGGTGGGCGGATCACTTGAGGTCAGGAGTTCGAGACCAGCCTGAGTGTCAGATTGCGACTGTCTCCAAACAATAAATAGAAAACTTAAAAATCTTTTGAAAAAAAGAAAAAAAAAAGCTGACTTGGAGTTTTAACACTTAAGTCCAAAGGAAAATGTTTCAAGAGTTTCTGCAATCAGTTCTTACCTTATATTGTTCCCAGTAAGACTGTACAAAACATTCAGCAGCTGCTTTAGATGATGCATAAGGATTTGTAGGTTGTTTGGGTGAAGATTCATCAAATTCCTATTTTTAAAAATATATATTTAAAAAAGTGGTACGCATATCTTAAGTATAGAAATCAGAGCATATGTTAAAACTTGAAATGTCAATCACCAAATTCTAAAAGCCACTTCTTAAATCCTATGTGCCTGGTGTTTTCCCAAGGACATGTGGTAACTTCTTTAATGTGCACAACAATCCTATATAGCAGAGAGAGAGAACAGCAAGTGTAAGAGCCCTGAGACAGAAGCGTGTCCAAAGGAATTGCAGGAAGGCTGATGTGAGGCGAGAGACAGTGGGAGAGGAGGTCAGAAAGCTAGAGGAAGGCCAAACCCTTGAAGCCCACCGTAAAACAATGACTGATTTTGAGCAGAGTAATGCCAGGTCTGACTTACATTTTAAAAATCACTCTGGCTACTGTGTTGGATCTGATGTAGGGTGGCAGGGTGCATGCAGAAAGAAGTTTACCTGATAAAAATTGCAGAGAATTGAAAAATGGTTACTTCTTGGAAGCAGAATTGAAAAATGAGAAGTGGTCAAGGTTTACTTTTTCTCAATGTAAGTCTTTTCAGACTATTTGATTTTCACTATGTATGTGTCTTGGTAAAATAAGTAAATTCATAAATAATAAACAAAATGAGGTCACTGCAGACACCAATTATAAAAATTATAGACAATGGAGTCTCCTTTGCCTAAAAAGTATAATATTTACACATGATTTATCTTAAAAAATAGATTCTAAGGCTGGACACAGTGGCTCATACCTATAATCCCAGCACTTTGGGAGGCCGAGGCAGGCGGATCACCTGAGGTCAGGAGTTCGAGACCAGCCTGACCAACATGGAGAAACCCCATCTCTACTAAACTACAAAATTAGCTGGGCATGGTGGTGCATGCCTGTAATCCCAGCTACTCGGGAGGCTGAGGCAGGAGAATTGCTTGAACCTGGGAGGCAGAGGTTGTGGCGAGTCAAGATTGAACCATTGCACTCCAGCCTGGGCAACAAGAGCGAAACTCCCATCTCAAAAAAAAAAAAAAAAAAAATAGATTTTGATTTTTACAAGAATTTTACACTGTCTCCTTGAAATTCCAATTTGTTTTCCTGACTGAAAGGGAAAGATGAACAGGTAGTATGCTGCAGCCTAACTTATGCTTTGGTCCATGGAATGACATTCACCATATTTGTAAGAGTGGGACAAAAAGGTGAGATCTGCAATTCTCTTGCAAAATTACAACTAAATCTGTACCTAAAGAGAATTCTGGGGCATGAAAAAATAAATGAATAAGTCTCTACCAAGACTAGGCTGTTGTTCCCCATTTGGGGAGGTATCACTTGATCTGAACAGAGGAGACAATGGAATAACATTCTATGACGGTTAACACTAAGTGTCAACTTGATGGGATTGAAGGATACAAAGTACTGATCCTAGGTGTGTCTGTGAGGGTGTTGTCAAGGGAGATTAACATTTGAGTTAGTGGGCTGGGAAAGGCAGAGCCACCCTCAATCTGAGTACGCACCATCTAATCAGCTGCCAGAGTGGCTAGAATATAAAGCAGGCAGAAAAACATGAATAGACTAGACTGGCCTAGCCTCCCAGCCTACATCTTTCTCCCATGCTGGATGCTTCCTGCCCTCGAACATCTGATTCCAAATTCTTCAATTCTGGGACTCAGACTGGCACTCCTTGCTCCTCAGCTGGCAAATGGCCTATTGTGAGACCTTGTGATCGTGTGAGTTAATACTTAGTAAATTCCCCTTTATATATCTATTCTAGTAGTTGTGTCCCTCTAGAGAACCCTAATACACTCTGAAGAGTGCCACAAGTGTATATAATTTGAGGATGAAAAAAGCCCAGTGTAGGTTTAATAAAACTGTATCATGGTACATGGTTAAGTAGGTAAAATATACATTTCCTAAGCTCACCTTATCAAGACTGCCACCATATACTTCATCTGTGCTGACGTAAATAAACTTCTCCACTCTGGCTTCATGAGCAGCACTTACCAAAACGTGAGTGCCATAAACATTAACATAGGTAAACTCAAAGGCACGTACGAATGAAAGATCTAAAAGAAAAGAGTGAAAAGCTAAAACAAGTCTACCCAATGGATAAAACAAATGCCAAATGATGGACTCAGGTTTAAGGAGAGTACTAGTCACTGTTCTTCATTTACCACAGCTGCAACAGTTATAATAATAACATACACAGGCAGTGATATTTATGATTTCTTTAAACCTAAATTACATAGTACATGTAAATTCTTAGAACCCAGAAAACTATCAGTGTTAAATTTGCAGGAAAGTTTGTTATTCTATAAGGAAGAAAATTTAAAAATAACACATGAAAATTTAAAATGTTCTTAAATTTAAAAAAATTATGAATTACAGGAATACGCTTTTTAAGATCAATCTGTTACTGCTGAAAGCAATAAATGCTGAATGAGTTATTTAAACATAAATTCACCTTAAAAGAACTGAACCTCTATAACCAGGAAATGGAAGGAACTTCCTTAACGATGAATCACAATCCAGAAGCAATAATGGAAGAGGCTGATAAATTTGACCATATAAAAATTTTGCATGGTTAAAAAACTAAAAACAAATTAAAAAGACAAAAATGACAAACTGGGAAAAACCATGTGAAATTACAGAGATAAAGGGTTAGTATCGTCAATTTATAAAGAACTTTAAATAAATTAAGAACAATCCTATAGTAAAACAGGTAGGAGACATAAACAGTTTAGATGAAGAAATATAAATGGATCCTTAAGATTACGATGATCAACGTCACTTACAGTAAGAAAAACCCAAATTAAAAACTCAGAGATACCACTTCTTACTTATCAGACTGGCAAAAATTCAAAAAGTTGACAAATCACTTAGTTGTTGGGGCTGTTAGGCAAAAGACACTTTGTACACTGACAATGACGATGTAAAATGTTTACAATTCCCTAAGGAAGGAAACTTGGAAATATCTAGTCAAATTACATAGGCATTTCCCTCTAACCCAGAGTTATGGGCTAAACTGTGTTCTCCCCATAATTCATCTTAAGGCCTAACCCCTTCCCCCAGAACCTCAGAATGTGACTATATTTGGAGATAGGGCTCTTAAGGAGGTGATTAAGTGAAAATCAGGTCTTTAGGATGGGTCCTAATCCGATCTACCTGGTGTCCTTAAAAGAAGAAATGTGGACTCACTGTGTGTTTTGGAATAAAGTAAATGAGTAATTAGGATGGTGCTGTTGAGAACCAAGGTGTTCAGGGTATGGAAAAGATGATATAAATGAAAGACTGAAGAACTTAAACAAAAACTCTCAATGCGGATTGGACATTTCAGTATAAACCCATGTCGTATTTAATCTTAAGTAAATAGGCAAATAATATTCCCTAGTTTTGTTAACTGAAAAAGCCTTGAAACAGTGTCCAATCAGTTAATAAGCACTCCCAGTGCCCAGACTGTGGCCTCTAAACACCATTTCCCACCAAAAGGAACAATGGCTCCTGACAGAAAGGGCTGATTCCAGATATAGGGGGAAAAACACTGAAGATAAAACTGAAACATCCTATCAAACCAGAAAGTTAGATGGTTGTCAAAGACTGCTAAGGTCAGGTCAAAAAGTATTCAGGAAGCAACTAGAAGAGCCTCTCAATGGCTAATGGTGAGTCATTTTGAACATAAATAAGAAAAATAACTGCAAATGATTAAAACAAAAAAAATCAAATGTGTTAAAATCTACAAATTCATAGCAATATTAAGCAAAAAAACGAGGATGCTTGGAAACCAACTCATTATAGTAAAATCTACTAAATAAATAAAAATAATCAGGCACTTAACCTGGCTTTTCCATAACAATTAAATCTCAAGGTAACCAAATAATGTATAAGGAAAACTTTTTTTTTTCTCTCTCTCTCTGTTGCCCAGGCTGGAGAGTAGTGGCACAATCTCAGTTCACTGCCACCTCTGCCTCCCAGGTTCAAGCCATTCTTGTGTCTCAGCCTCCCGAGTAGCTGGGGTTACAGGTGCCCACTACCACGCCCAGCTAACTTTTTTGTATTTTAGAGATGGGGTTTCACCATGTTGGCGAGGCTGGTCTTGAACTCCTGACCTCAGGTGATCCACCTACCTCAGCCTCCCAAAGTGTTGGGATTACAGGCATGAGCCACTGCGCCTGGCTGGAAAACTTTTTTTTATGTAGATATTCCAGGTATAAATGAAGAATGACATAATTAGGATATCATTTTGTAAACCCCTAATATAATGACTACTGACTATATAAAATAGTAATAATGTCATCTAGTGGAAATAAAAAAAAATAATAAGATCAATTTAAAATTCCAGGCAGGACATGGTGGCTAATGCCTGTAATCCCAGCACTTTGGGAGGCCCAGGTGGGTGGATCACCTGAGGTCAGGAGTTTGAGACTAGTCTGGCCAATATGGCAAAACCCCGTTTCTATTCAAAATACAAAAAATAAACCGGGCGTGGTGGCACACGCCTGTAATCTCAGCTACTTGGTAGGCTGAGGCGCGAGAACTGCTTGAACCTGGGAGGCAGAGGTTGCAGTAAGCTGAGATCACAACACTGCACTCTGGCCTAGGTGACAGAACAAGACTCTGTCTCAAAAAAAAAAAAAAAAAATCCAGATAAAAACTGAGTTAAAAATAGCTAAAAATGGAGTTGGAAATTAAATGGGAAGAGGGCAAAGGTTTTGATGAACTTTACACTTTGATAAGCTAATTACACATCTGTAATTTGTAGAGTAACCACTCCAAGAGTACAAACAGAACATATAATTTCCAAACTAGTAGAGGGAGAAAAAGAGAATAAGAAAAATTCCTCAGTCAAATCCTTAAAAAAAGCAAGCAAGCATTTTTTTAAAATAAACAATTTTTTACAGAGGAATAATTCTTTTTTTTAAAAAAAGTAAGCAGCAACCAAGGAAACAGAACAGGTGAGAAAAGAAATACAATAAGATGGTAGAAATAAATCCAAATATAGCAACAAACTAAACACTGAGGGTAAATATCAAGGATGGTCAGAATGGGTTTAAAAAAATCAAAATCCAAATACATGTTGTTTACAAGACATGCAGCTAACCCATAAAACTAGAGAAAGTTTGGAAATAAAAAGATGGAAAAAGTATCATGAAAACACTAACCAAAAGGGAAGTAACACAGCTATATTAATGTCAAACAAAATAGATTTTAAAGCAGTACACATCACCAGGGAAAAAAGATCACTTCATAAGTATAAAAGGTTCAATTCACCAGAAATATACAAGAGATTTAAAGAACATCATTAACCAACTTAACCTAATGGGTGTGTAAAGAACAATGAACCCAATGTTTGCAAGTTAACATTCTTTTCAATACACACACGATTTACAGAAAGTGACCATATACTGAGCCAAAAAGCAAGTCGTAGCATCAAGGACTACAATCATAGAGTACGTTATCTAATTACATACAATTAAGCTAGAATTCCATAAGAACAAGAAAACCCATACATGTTTGGAAATTAAGACATACGTGTCTAAGTAACCCACGGATGAAAGAAGAAATCAAATTCTTTTTTTTTTTTTTTTTTTTTTTTTTTTGAGACAAGGTCTCATTCTATTGCCCGGGCTGGAGTGCAGGGGTGCGATCTCAGCTCACTGCAACCGCCACCTCTTGGGCTCAAGTGATCCTCTCACCTCAGCCTCCCAAGTAGCTGGGACTACAGGCACATGCCATCATGCCTGGCTTTATTTTTTATTATTATTTTTTGTAGAGACAGGGTCTCACCATGTTGCCCAGGCTGGTCTGGAACTCCTGGGCTCAAGTGATTCGCCTGCCTTGGCCTCTCAAAGTGCTAGGATTACAGGTGTTAGCCACTGCACCCAGCAAGAAATCAAACTCTTAAAAGATAATGAAAAAATACATATGAAAACCTGTGGGATTCAGATAAACCAGTATTTAGAAGTAAATTTATAGTCTAAAATGTATACATTAGAGAAAAGGTGAAAATTAATAAGCTAAATATATCACAAAGATTAGAAAAAAGAATAGAAAGTAAGCCTAAACAAAGTAGAAATAATGAAATAATAAAGGTAAGACCAGAAATTCATTATATAGAAAACAAACATGCATAAGAAAAGATCAACAATGTCAAAGATTGTTTTTTTGGAACAACAATGTCAAATGTCGTTTTTTGGAACAACAGGGTGGGAGGTTTGCTTTGCTGGTATAAAGAATTATTATAAAGCTACAGTAATTAAGACAGTGTGATAATAGTATAAGCACAGACAAAGACCAACAGAATTGAATAGAGCCGAGAAACAAAAGCATACATATATAAACATTTGACCCATGACAAAACTGACAATGAGGAAAAGTCAAGTCTTTTCAATAAATGATTTTGAGTCAAATTGATATGGATATGGGGAAGAAATCTAAATGTAAAAGGAAAAACAATCACTTTTAAGAAAAGAATTATAAGACAACATGTCCATGACCTTGGAGGTGGGAAATGAGTTCTTAAGACAGAGCCGGGTGCGGTAGCTCACGCCTGTAATCCCAGCACTTTGGGAGGCTGAGGTGGGCGGATCATGAGGTCAGGAGATCGAGACCATCCTGGCTAACACGGTGAAACCCTGTCTCTACTAAAAATACAAAAAATTAGCCGGGTGTGGTGGCGGGCGCCTGTAGTCCCAGCTATTCGGGAGGCTGAGGCATGAGAATGGCATGAACCCAGGAGGCGGAGCTTGCAGTGAGCCAAGATTGCGCCACTGAACTCCAGTCTGGGTGACAGAGCAAGACACTCCATCTCAAAAAAAAAAAAAAAAAAAAAAAAGACAAAGAGCACTAACCCTAAAGAAAAAGGTAAAGATAAATTAACCCACATTGAAATTAAGAACTTTCACTATTAATAAGACACCACTGAAAACGGGAAAAGGCTGGGCGTGGTGGCTCACGCCTGTAATCCCAGCACTTTGGGAGGCTGAGACAGGTGGATCACCTGAAGAGGGTGGCTCGTCTGAGGTTGGGAGTTCAAGACCAGCCTGGCCAACATGGTGAAACCCCATCTCTATCAAAAATACAAAATTAGCTGGGCGTGGTGGTGCATGCCTGTAATCCTAGCTACTCAGGAGGCTGAGGCAGGAGAATCGCTTGAATCTGGGAGGCAGAGGTTGCAGTGAGCTGAGATCGTGCCATTGCACTCCAGCCTGGGCAATCAGCGAGACTCTGTCTCAAAAAAAAAAAAAAAAAAAAAAAGAAGAATGGAGAAAGGCAAAGCAGACTGAAAAAAAGGTAGCTGCAAAAGGCTTGGATCCAAAATACATAAAGGACTTATAAAAATCTATAAGGAAAAAACTGACAACCTAATAGGAAATGGTCACGAAACTTAAACGGAAATTTTCCAAAGAGGATATACTAACAAAGAGAGGGAGAATAGTCCAATAAACAAATGGAAAGGTTTTTAACTTCATCAGGGAAAAATAAAACCACAAAATTGACACAGCAAGTGTTGGCAAGCATCTCACAAATTGCTGGTAGAAGTGCACAACTGCTTTTATCATTAACCAAGTAGAAGGACTTGCTTTAACAGACATGAAATCATTGTGTTCGTCAATATAGTGCGTAATCAGACAGGCAGAGACAAATAAATGAAGAGAGACAGAGATAACAAAAATAAACTTGATATGATGGAGGGCAGAAACTGGTGAACTTTTCAATAAATGGTACAGGAACAATTGGTATTCACATGGAAAAACATGAAATTGGGGTTATGTAAGAATTAATTTCAGATAGATTACAAATGTAAACATAAAAGACAAAATTATAAAGCTTTGAAAAGATAATATACAAAAATACATCTTCGTGACCTTGGGGTAGGAGAGAATTTAAGAACTGAAAAAGCATTAAGCATAAAGGAAAAAACATACACTGCAAACATCTGTTCATCAAAACACACTGTCAAAAAAGTGAGAAGATAGGCCATACAGAGAAGGCTCTGTAACATATGTAATGATAAAGAACTAGTGTCCTGAATATATAAAAAACTCTACTTGCCATTTTTTCTCATTGAAACTTCTCTTTCAATGAGAAAAAGGTAAACAATCCCATTTTAAAATGGAAAAAAGATTTCTTTTTTTTTTTTTTAAGACGGAGTCTCTCTGTCACCCAGGCTGGAGTGCAGTGGTGCAATCTCAGCTCACTGCAAGCTCTGTCTCCCGGGTTCACGCTATTCTCCTGCCTCAGCCTCCCGAGTAGCTGGGACTACAGGCGCCTGTCACCACGCCCGGCTAATTTTTTGTATTTTTAGTGGAGAAGGGGTTTCACCATGTTAGCCAGGATGGTCTCGATCTCCTGACCTCGTGATCCACCTGCCTCAGCCTCCCAAAGTGCTGGGATTACAGGCGTGAGCCACCGCACCCGGCCAAAATGGACAAAAGATTTCAACGGCATTTCATAAAGGAGAAATCCAAATTACAAAAAATCATATGAAAAGTACTTAATCTTATTAGTAATCAGGGAAAATACAAATTAGAAACATGAGACACCACTACACAGCAGTAAAATTGGCAAAAATGGAAAGACTGACAAAACTAAGATTTGGTGATATCTGGAGCAACAGGAAGTCACACACTTCTGGAGGAGTGGAAGTTGGTATAATTACTTTGGAACATGTTTTGACATTATCTCAACGTGAAGTATGCAGATCTTATGATCTGTTATATAGCCAAATGTAATGTATACTTATGCATCATGATACATGTTCAAGGTAGTAGTGCTCAAAATTGCTCCAAAGTGTAAAGAACCCAAATGGCCATCAAGAATAAAGTATATTAAGTAAACTACAGTGTATGTGTATATATGTATTTTTAGACTGGAATATTATGACACTGAAAACAAACAAACTGTATCTATATCCAACTCCATGGATTAATCTACATGGATTCTGAAAAAACAAAAAAACCTCTACATATCATTATATATATATATAAAATATATATTTAACATACATTAAGTATATTTATATATATAATATTAAATATACATATATTTAAAAACAGCCTAAACTAAGCTGTATTGTTTAGGGATAAATATACAGACAACAAAAGTGTAGACAAAAGCAAAGGAAATTATAACTTTAAATCTGGTAATAGGCAGCAGTAATATTTACTACTGAAGACGATTCAGCAACATTCTGTCTTTTGTTCAGGTGACAGATACATGGGTACTCCATTATCATTATTTAACTGTATTTCTAAATGCTTTTGAATATGTTATATTTCACAATAAAACTGTCAAATTATTAGAAAATATCTAAAATTCACAAAATGATATAAATAATGTCCATCTGCATACCCACGACAAAATTTAAGAAAAACAACATAAAAAATACAGTTGACGGCCCATCTCCCCGTTGCTCCCCTTCACTATCCTGAATTGGTTAAACTCAAGTTTTCAGACAGCAGTCAAGGTTGTATTTCACTAATATAGCCTCGCAATGCTAATAAAAGTATCTAAAAAGTGCTGAGTTTATGGATAACACAGTCACCGTGGGCTTGTTTTTCTAGTACAGTATGATATATCCTCTTTCAAATATAAGTATTGTTAAGTATTGGGGGGGCGAGGGCGGGGAGAGAACTGCCAATCATAACTGTAACATAAAACAATGCTTACCTACATGTGTTTGTGCGGCAAAATGTAGTACTATATCTATTTTCTCTGTTTCAAAAAGCAGTTTCACAAAGTGAGAATCACATATGTCACCCTATATGAAAAAGCAAACATGAAAGGGCCTAGGTTTCATACAGCACTCTCATTCATAACCATTTTTACTATAACATCCCCCTACCTCCCACCTCCCTGTTTAATAGAGAATGCCTTGAAAATTCAACTAAGTGCTCAAACAAGGATACCAATGATGTATTTATTTCTCCAGCATCTTAGGATATTAGATATTCAATTCAAACTATTTTTCCAAATAATATTTTAATGAGCACCAACAACTACTAAGTACCACGCTAGTGTTGTCCACAACATTTTTGCCAACCCAAGGCCACTATATTAATACAAAACTTTTTTTAGCATTTTTTAAAAAACCTTTCAGATAGCCATTATTAAAATATATCTTAGGCTGGGTGTGGTGGCTCACGCCTGTAATCCCTGCACTTTGGCAAGTTGAGGCGGGCAGATCGCTTGAGCTCCAGAGTTTGTGACCAGCCTGGCCAACATGGTGAAACTCCATCTCTACTAAAAATATGAAAATTGGCTGGGCATGGTAGCAGAAGCCTGTAATCCCAGCTAGTCAGGAGGCTGAAGCAGGAGAATTGCTTGAACCCCGGAGGCAGGGGTCGCAGTGAGCTGAGATCATGCCACTGCACTCCAGCCTGGGTGACAGATCAGACTCTGTCTCGAAAAAATATACTGTAACAACTGGAATGATATTTTGAAAACACATTTTATCACAATTAAGTAAAATTATGGTACTTCTAATGTTTATATGTACATTTAATTATTCTAAAAATATGTATTCTCGACAATTCGTCAGTAGCTGAAGAAAACACTTTCATACAGAATAGAATTATGAAATGGTTGTTAGTATATTCTTTAAGTTTTGTAGTTAAAAAGAGAGTTTATAGAATAACTTTAAAAAACACATAAGTTAAATAGTTTCATTTGACAATAACATTTCCCTTTGCAAATTAATGAACTGATCCTGTGGCTTATACTTTGGACTTGTCTAAAAGTGAGACTTCCAGAGTCAATCAACCTTCATGGGGAAAGACTAGGGAGGAACTAAAATACAAACCATGTGAATTCAGTCAGCTACTGGTAGATCTGCAAAGGTACCAAAAATCACATGTAGCTTTGTATGTGTTGTCAATCAAAAGTAGTATCCTCTAGAGCACATGGTAATTTTGGAAATTAACTACCTGATCTTTTAAAAGGTCTTTAGTGTTATTTTCAAGCCCACATTACACAAGTTTGTAAAGTACAAAGATACTATAATCTCTGCAAGACTAAAGAGGCACGGTACAGTTACAAGAAAATGTTCATACCTGTATAAATTTGTAGTTCTGTTTGTTAGAAATGGTTTCAAGATTCTTCAAGCTTGCACAGTAATCCAGCTTGAAAGAAGAGAGCACAGAAGGGGCAACACAAAAAGTGACATTAGCTTTTCCAATCAAATACCAATTTATTTTAAAGACTACAGATGTTACTGGTTACAATACAAGAACATGTCCTCTTAAAGTGTGTTTGCTCCCTGTCTTTACACTATTTTTTTTTTGAGACGGAGTCTTGCTCTATTGCCCAGGCTGTAGTGCAGTGGCGCAATCTCTGCTCAGCACAAGCTCCGCCTCCCAGGTTCACGCCATTCTCCTGCCTCAGCCTCCCAAGTACCTGGGACTACAGGCACCCGCCACCATGGACCGGCTAATTTTTTGTATTTTGTAGTAGAGGCAGGGTTTCACCATGTTAGCCAGGATGGTTTTGATCTCCTAACCTTGTGATCCGCCTGCCTCGGCCTCCCAAAGTGCTGGGATTACAAGCGTGAGCCACCGCACCCAGCCTGTTTTTACACATTTTAAGTTTCTGACATCTTAAAAGTAAAAAACAAGTAATTGTTACCTTTTCAAAGTACCAAAAAACAAAACAAAACAAAAACCTTTTCATAAATCTCTACTTTAAAAAATGTTCCTAGCTGGGGGTGGTGGCTCATGCCTGTAATCCCAGCACTTTGGGAGACTGAGGAGGGCGGACCACAGGTGAAGAGATTGAGACCATCCTGGCCAACATTGTGAAACCCCATCTCTACTAAAAATACAAAAATTAGCTGGGCTTGGTGGCATGTGCCTGTAATCCCAGCTACTCAGGAGGCTGAGGCAGGAGAATCGCTTGAACCCAGGAGGTGGAGGTTGCAGTGAGCTGAGATTGTGCCACTGCACTCCAGCCTGGCAACAGAGTGAGAGTCCATTTCAAAGGAAAAAAAAAATGTTCATGCCAAAATTTGCCTGTAGCCACTGGTGGCTAGAAAAGTTTACCATTTCTTACAGAAAAGGAATTAGTGATTGAAAATAATTACACCTGTGTTATACATATTATAATTCATTATACCTATTCCTCTAACTGTTGGTATATTGGTGATACAGAAAAAATTCCTGTCCATAATAGCAAGTCAGGCAAAGCTTTATAAGAGTTAAGGGTTATTCTTATGATGGATGTCCCAATTACCCTGATTTGATCATTACACATTGTATACATGTATCAAAACATCACCATATGCCCCATAACAAGTACAACTAAGATATGTCAATTAAAAAATAGAAAAAAAATCCAATTAAGGCTTATAATCACCAAATTGCCTTATGAATTTTTCTTATAGTTTTTTTGAATGAAAATCCAAAAAGTCCATTTGCAAAGTAGCAACTGAAAAAAACAAAATAAAACAAAAACTTTATTTTGTGGACCAACATAAGAAATGCAGGTTTCAAAAACTTTTATATAAGATTAAATACAGCATGAGCACATTACTATACAGAGCCTCTGAATTGCTAAAATGACTAAACAAAAAATTTAAATATCAGCATGACAAGATTCTAGTACTTTTAGAAAACATAAATTGAAATGTAATTTCAGTGCATGATGATCATTTTTATAAAACTCACCTTGTCTAGATTTATGATCATATAGTTTGGATAATCTTCCACTAAAGAGACAATCATATGTGATGCACTATTGAAAAAAAGTATATCTTGTTAGTGAAAAACTTTAACTTCCCTAAACTCTTGAATATTTTCCTAAGGTGTTGAGTACTAGGAAAATACTCAAAGATAACTTTAATTTTTTCTAAGATAACAGAAAACATAACTACACTAAATATACACACATGCAAACTTTTTACCAAACTTCTCAACAGTATCTATAAACAAAAGTTTTACATTCCATTTAGACTATGCAGAAGAGAGAATGTACTGGTTCTGGGTATAGGGGAAAAAATCAGTTTAACCAAATGATGCCATCCATACAGGTACAAGTATCAAGTAAAGTGGAACAATAAATGGGAGCTAGTCAGCACAACTATACATGCCTATAGCATGCCTTTTCAGGAACTGCAGATATAAGTATGTAAAAATGAAATTACTATGAGCATAGTCAGTTGTCTATATTTAATAGTAACTTCTGCAATTGCTATTTCTTGGTATAAGATTTTGGTAATGTTAAACCAGAATCCTCAGGAGGCTTCTAGACTAAACCCAGGATTCCCAGGCTAATAACAGCTGAAACCATTCTGAGTTGGATATCCACAGTGGGTCCTGGGCTTCAGAGGACCCTAAAGGGGAATCACAGGCATATCTCAGTGAAATGATCTACCAGATTTACCACGTATACTTAAAATGTTGGGCTCCCAGGAAAGGGGAGCCCTTGACCAAATTATGAACTTGAAGTTTGTATTCGGCATTCCTTTCACAGCACTTTCTAAGTCACACCCTTCCTGGACCCGCACTCTCACACAAGTATCACCCTTTCATGCCTATAGTCCTCTTTCTCATTAAGTGAAACTTGCCAGCCTGATGCTCTCCCCCAAGTGACTTGTCGGATTAGAAGGGGTGATTTAATGTGCAAATGGCCATAAACAGGAATCCTCACATTCCCACTTCTTCCACTAGCTACTGAATTCCTTGAGGGGAGGATGGGAGAGTTTCCTGTTTATTACTCTTGCATTCATCCATTCCACAATTACTAAAGACTTATATAGAATGGGCCAGGCATTCTTCCAGGTGCTGAATGAACAGTAGTCTCTGTCCTTATCGAGTTTGCATTTTAGAGTGGGGATACAAGCAATAAACAAGCAGACACAAATCCGCAATATAATTTCAGGTAGAGGTTAAGTGTGCTAGTTGGGAGAGGGGCTATTTTAGATATGGTGGTCAGGTAAGAACTCTCTGAGGTGCTATCTGAATAAAAACCAGAACTGAGTGGTGCAAACAGCCTAAGGAAAGGGGAAGCAAGTGCAAAGGCCTCAAGACAGAAGTGTGTATCTTGGTGTGTTCCAAGAACTAAGAGGGGAAGCATGGCAGGTACAGAAAAGCAGATCAGGTTGCAAAAGTAGGGCTTGGGCACTTGAGTTTTCTAGATATGGTAGAGTTTGGGCTTTATTCTTAAGTGTGGCAGGAACCACTGAAGTAAAATCCTGCTCCTAACATGATCTGATTGACTTAAGAAACACTGACTTGTATGTGAGCAACAGGCTTTAAAGGAACATGAGTGGACGCAGTTATGGCCAACCAAGAGGCTACAGCAGCAGTCTAGGCAAAAGATGACGGTAAACATGGGCTAGGGCGGAAACGGTAAAGTGGTGAGAAGTGGTCGCCGTAAGGATATACTTTGGAAGTAGAGAGGACTTGCTGCTCGAATGTGGGTCTGAGGAAGAAAAGGGTGTCAACAGTGGATTTGTAAAAGTTTGCTGATTACATAGATGTCCTATTATAGTCCTCAAATCGTTTTGGGGGTGCCTATATGTACAGGGCCCATCGTGGGGTGTGGGTGCTCTAGGCTGGAGGTGGGAAGCAGTCGGTGAGCAGCTTAGGGTAACTTGCACGCACTCAAGGAGTGACATGGTGAGCACCTCCGGCCACAGAAGGGCGGAGAGTAACACAGCTTTGGAAGAGGCGTTTTAAAGAAGTCACAGTTTCAAAGCAACCACTTCTTCGCAGGCCAGAGAGAGAAAAGCTGGTCCAGGTCGTGCATTAGGACCCTCCCCATATCAGAATAAGGACCCCTCAAAGCTGGACCCAAACTACCTAGGGCAAGCAGAGCTGCGGGAAAAGGTAGGGGCTTCTGGGGAGCCACTGCTTGGCTAGCGGCGCCATTACCTACATGAAACCAGCACCGCCGGTCACCAGGACCCGCTTCGCAAAGCCGCCGGGAGGACCCCACGGTTCCTCCCAACACGCCGCCGACATCTCCCAGCTCAGCAATGCCTAGTACCGTAAAGCGTATGGTCTGAAAAGCGCTGGGAAGTTCCGCCGCGACCTTTTGCGACGCGCCTCGCTCGCGGGACGCGTTAACAGAGCAGCCAGCGGCAGCTTCCGGAGACTGCTGTGTGGCCAGTTTCTGCCCGCCCACTAGCGGGCTGGGCGGGGCCGCGCTCACCACGCGCAGGCGCTGCTCCTTTCCGCCCTTGCCTGGTCCGCCAGGTGCAATTGGGGTCGCCCGGATGGTAGGGGTATGGAACGTTTTTCCCGGAAGTGCCACCACTATGGATCAGATTTATGAATGAGTACCTTCTTTCATTCTTGTACTACAGCCATCTCTAGAGGTTACCTATCAGTTGAGCTGAGAACGGGGAGTTGTTGCAGATGGAGATGGGAGGTTGCAATTTAAAAATGATTTTTTTTTTTAGTGGGGCGGGGACAGGGTCTCCCTCTGTTACCCAGGCTGGAGTGCAGTGGTGCGATCACGGCTCACTGCAGCGTCGACCAATGGGGCTCAAGCAATCCTCCCACCTCAGCCTCCTGAGTAGCTAGGAATACAGTCGTGCGCCACCACGCCCGCCTAATTTTTGGTAGAGATGGGTTTCGCCCTGTTGCCCAGGCTGGTCTCGAACTCCTGGGATCTAGCCAACCTCCCGCCTCAGCCTCCCAAGGTCCTGGGATTACAGGCGTGAGCCACGGTGCCTGGCCTGCAAAATGATCTTTTGCTGTTGTTAATATTATTTCAGGCCGGGCGCCGTGGCTTACGCCTGTAATCCCAGCACTTTGGGAGGCCGAGGTGGGCGGATCACCTGAGGTCAGGATTCGAGACCAGCTTGGCCAACATGGTGAAACCCTGTCTCTACTAAAAATACAAAAATTAGCCGGGCGTGGTGGCGGGCGCCTGTAATCCCAGCTACTTGGGAGGCCGAGGCAGGAGAATCGCTTGAACCCGGAAGGCAGAGGTTGCAGTGAGCCGAGACCGCACCATCGCACTCCAGCCTGGGCAACAACAGCAAAACTCCGTCTCAAAAAATAATGATATTATTATTACAGACAGCGCAGAAGGCTTGCAATCATGATAAAGATATTCCCTAGGTCCTACGCTGATATCTTATTCTATTCTCCCCTTTGCTCATTCCGCCCCAGCCTCCCCACCCTCCTTGCTCTTCATTCAATGTGCCAGGCATGCTACTTCCCCGGGACCTTGATGGTCTTTCCCCAGATGTCTGCCTAGTTTTTACCCTTACTTCCGTTTTCAGCTTGAATGGCATCCTATTGACCACCACAATTAAAATAGCGAGCTCTGCCCAACCCTGCCGAATCATCTTATCCTTCTTTATTTTTCTTCCTAGCACTCAACATTTACATTGATGTCACTGCCCTCTGTTTAGTGTTCCATGAGGTCAGGGGCTTTGTTTTGTTTTCTGCTGTAATCGCATGTCCTTAGAGACTTGGCACAGAATAAATGACCATTAAATATTGTCGAATAGATAAATAAATATCTTTTTTTCCCCACCATAATGTTTGGCAACGCTGAAAACGAATGGAAACGTCCAGTATAGGTGTATATGTGGAAGTATCATATCACAACCTTTTTACAAGGCAAAGTGGTAATACATATGAAAATTTCAAATGTTCATATTCTATGACCCCCTCAAATTCCGTGATGTATAATATAGATAATTGTTCATTGCTGTATTGCTTGCAATAATGAAACACTGGAAATAATCTAAATGTGTATAATGTCTTCTAACTTTTAAAATGCAGTAAACTGCTTTATAGCCCAATGAAGACCAAAATATATTGCAGTCGATACGTACAGTTTTTTTCTGACCAGACTCCTCCCCCCACTGTCCTTTATGATCTCCCCAAGTTGACCCAGGCAGGCCACAGAATGAAATCTGGCTGACTCTAGGCCAACTGAAGCCTCTTCTTGGGATTTAGAATTCGGCTAAGGTGCTAGTATAGTCTGGTTACTCTACTTGAACTCTGAGGTCCTACAAAGCTGGAACTTTTTGGTGGCCATGTTCTTTCAAAGTGAGGAGCCAGAAAGCCTGTCTTCACAGCGAGAAAAACAAAGTTGATTGAGAAGAAAGAAAAGATAGGAGAGGCCTAACATTCAAGGCCTGTGTTATGATTTTTCTTCAGGACCAGTTTTATTCCTGTCCTTGGTTTACAAATACCACATATATTTGTGGTATTTGTGATACCACATATATTTGTGGTATTTGTGGCTTACTTGAAAGGATTCACCCTAAACTCTTAAAATAAGTTACCTTTAGGGATGAGATATGGGCAGGGAAAGGAGGAAATGGGGAGTTTAATTTTTACTTTATATACTTTTGTTTTTTTGAGACAGAGTCTCGCTCTGTTGCCCAGCCTGGAGTGCAGTGCCACAATCTTGGCTCACTGCAACCTCTGCCTCCCAGGTTCAAGCGATTCTCCCATCTCAGCCTCCAAGTAGCTGGGATTACAGGCGCATGCTACCACACCTGGCTAGTTTTTGTATTTTTAGTAGAGATGAGTTTTCACCATGTTGGCCAGCCTGGTCTTGAACCCCTGACCTCAGGTGATCCACCCACCTCACTTCCCAAAGTGCTGGGATTACAGGCGTGAGCCACTGCGCCCAGCCCACTTTATATACTTTTGACTGTGAATTTTTTTCTGAGACACATGGATTACTTTCCTAATAAGAACCCTTGCAGTTTTTTTTTTTAAAAATCCGAAAATATTAATACTTCCAGCATATTCCTGGTCAGCCAGAAATACTGAAAATGCTGTGTATATCGTAGGAGGTGGTCCCTCAAGATTTTTTTTTTCTAAATGATGAGGTCTGTTATGAGAACTTGCTTATATGTTATAGAAGCTTGTTGTTAAATGAAAATAATTTATACACATTTATTCATGAAATAATTTTGAGCTCCTACTTTTGTTACCAGTGGAGGGTCTTGACTGCAAGTTGTCCAGTTTCTTGGCATTTTGAACAAAGAATTGGACAAAATGCACAGCAAAGCAAGGCAAGAATGAAGCAACAAAAGAATGAAGCAACGAAAGAACGAAAGCAGGGATTTATTGAAAATGAAAGTACATGGCCGGGCGTGATGGCTCACACCTGTAATCCCAGCACTTTGGGAGGCCAAGGTGGGTGGATCTCTTGAGGTCAGGAGTTCGAGACCAGCCTGGTCGACATAGTGAAACCCCGTCTCTGCTAAAAATCCAAAATTAGCCAGGTGTGGTGGTGTGCACCTATAATTCCAGCTGGAAGCTGAGGCAGGAGAATCACTTGAACCTGGGAGGCGGAGGTTGCAATGAGCCGAGATTGTGCCACTGCACTCCAGCCTGGGTGACAGAGTGATACTGTCTCAAAAAAAGAAAATGCAACTACACAGTGCAGAAGGGCCTGGATACATAATCATCTTGGGTCCAAATACTCCCTAGAAGTTTCCCATTGGCCACTTGGAGCTCACCTCATATAAATGAAGTGGTGGCCCCCAATAGGTCTGATTCTTAGGGAAAGCAATGAATCAGAGGCTGAAGTGGAGTTACAAAGGTCACACTCCTGTGCAAACATCTGATTGGTTGCAAAAAGCAATGTTACAGAGTTACAAAGTTGCACTTCTATGCAAACGAAGACTCAGCTGGCAATCAGTCTGACTGGGTAGGGACAGCCAATTTCTTATCTGCCTCACAGAAAAGGTGGGGATTTGCAAAGGGCATAGCCTCTGGTCCTTTTGTTACTTAGGGTGGAAAGTTAGGGTTTTCCTTTAAATTTAGTTCTAGAAAGTCGGTGTGAAAACGCCGTAGGTTCCCTGACCCCAGGCCCTATTCTCCTGCCTCACTTTCATTAAGACAGGTATAGCCAGCACGGTGGCTTACGCCCGTAATCCCAGCACTTTGTGAGGCCAAGGCGGGCAGATCACCTGAGGTCGGGAGTTCGGGACCAGTCTGATCAACATGGAGAAACCCCATCTCTACTAAAAATAAAAAATTAGCCGGGCATGGTGGCGCATGCCTGCAGTCCCAGCTTCTCGGGAGGCTGAGGTGGGATAATCGCTTGAATCTGGGAGGCAGAGGTTGAGGTGAGCCGAGATCGCGCCATTGCACTCCAGTCTGAGCAAGAAGAGTGAAACTCCGTCTCAAAAAAAAAAAAAAAAAAAAAAAAGTATAGTCACTGACCAGCTGGAGCTGACAATAGAGGCGGAGATTTCAGACACATGAATGGATACCTACAGTACAGTGCGTGAGTGCTCTGGTAGGGAAGTAAGGGATTCTGGTTCCAGGGGCATCTACTACAGAGTTAGGGGTTTGAGAAAGGCTTCTTAAAGTGCCTTGGGAAGGAGGAGTAAAGGAGGAAAAGGAAGGTGAGGAGGTCCAGTGTTGGAATAAGCAGAAGTATTCCAGCCAGAGGGATCAGGGAGTGATATAGGCCTAGAAGTGAGAACTTGGGAGTGTTCAGGAAACCAACGGCGGTAAGGATGGAGATGAGAAAAAACAGACATTTGAGAGTTGAAGAGCCCTATTCTAGAGTTTGGGTTGTGTACTAAAGGCAATTGAGAACCTTTGAAGGCAAGTGCAGCAAATTGTTCCTACAGCTTTCTGTGGCTGTAGGGTAGAGATGGATTGTAGCCAATTAGAATGAAGACTGTAGAGACAGTCTTTGCCATAGGCCAAGAAAGTGATGAACTGAGTAGGACTGTGGCCGCTGCTTCCCACCCTCACCAAAAGAGGGGCTAATCCACACTTGTAATTGAATTGATTGAATTGGGGGGGGGGCCCTACAATTCCCAGCGGTCTGGTCTGGGGGTGGGGGTGGGGGTGGGGGTGGGGGTGGGGGTGGGGGTGGGGGTAATGTAATTCGAGAAGCCAGAGAACCTAGGAGGGAAAAATCTGCTGGAGATGGCAAGAGAAGGCATGCGTTAAATTGTGGTCATGCGGAGCTAAGTGTCTTTGAGACATTAAATCGGACACGTCCTGTAGGTTATACAGGCGCCAAGGAAGAAAATCTGCATAAGAACACGGTTTTTTCTTTGCGGGAGTTTAACTCTCTCGGCCAGAAACAGTCCCGTCCTGCGTTTCTTAAGTTTTTTTCCGAATCCCACATGCCCCTCGAAGGCCCCGCGGACTCGTGCCAGCGCGCCCGCGCATGCTCAGTAGCAAGACGTGCTAGGCAATGAGGAGGGAGATGAGTTTTCCGTAACCTGAAGCAACATCCTCCTGATTCCTCATTAAAGAAAAAGGCGGGAACTAGTCAAAAGCCGGGGACTGATGGGACGCTCGGATCTGCGCGTCCCGCCCATTTCGGCCTCTGATTGGTGAATGTCTTTGGCTTATGGCAGAGGAGCCCGCCTCATTGGCTCTCAGGCCCCAGAGCAGCAGGTCTCCGGCGCCGACCCCGCCTCCCCCAGCTGCCGACGTGGGGCGGGCAGCCGCGGGCGGCTGGGAGCCGAGGCGTCGGTGCAGAGCGGGAGACGGGCATGGGGGGGCTGCGGCTGCTGGCTGTGGCCCTCACGTGCTGCTGGTGGCCGCAGGGCAGCCAGGGTAAGACCCTGCGGGGCAGCTTCAGCAGCACCGCGGCCCAGGACGCCCAGGGCCAGCGCATCGGCCACTTCGAGTTCCATGGTAGGTCTGGGGGCGGGGAGGGGGATGAAGGCGCGCTGGCCCATCCCGCCGGCTGGGTCGGCGGGCAGCTCCTCCCGGCCCCTCCCTGCCACGTTGGGCGAGGCCGGCGACTTCCCCAGGCTCACCTGGATCTCCAGCGTTGCAGCAGCTGCCGCGAATGGTGGGATGCGTTCCTTGCCAACCCCGCTGGTGCGGCTTTCCAGCCCCAGGCAGCGGCCTCTCGCCACTAGGGATCGTGTTCCGCACCTGAAAGCCGGTTTCCATTTCCCCAACCCTCCCCTTGCAAGCCAATGTGCAAAAGACTGGTCGGCCGCATCTTTCCAGATCCTTCCCGCAAAGAAGCATGTTTGCTCCTTCCTGTCTCGGCCACACTGTGACGGGAGAATTTAACCCTAGGAACTTAAATTTCCTTTTTTTTTTTTTTTTTTTTAAAGACCAATTTGCTGAGACCTACTTGCAACAGAGTGGTTTTGGAAACCAAGTAAAACACTTGATAATGTAGTTGTTCTATTGAGCAGTTTAGTTACTTGGCTACTAGGGCAGTAGATTTACTATGGGCGGTAAGGCCTAGAATTAAGCTGATGAAAATGCATTTAAGTAGCATCCTGGAAGCTCCTTAATTTGTGTTCTGTGTGGCTCTTCTGAAATCAGAGTTGCGTTTGATTTCAGACCTTTTGGTCTTCCTCAAAAATCAGTAATTATTCCTTCAATAAATGCATTTGCAATTCATTCTAATTTTGGTCTCATTTGCACTCTCACAATTTGTTTTTCTTGGTACTCTTAATTTGACTAGTGCTGTATTTCAAATAATTATTTGCCTTGATGACATTAGGAACTTTGATTTGTACAGTCTTTAGCATTAAAAGATGCAACGATGAACATCAGAATATTGGCCTAGAAAATATTGTTAGGAGAAGATAATAGAAACGGAACTACTTTGGTGAGAAAAGGAATTTAAAGTATTGGGAAATTACAGAATTGACAGAATAAAGGGAAGGGATCCTGATTTTTTTTTTTTTTTGAAGTTTTTAAGATAGCTAAGAAAAGGAGTTTCAGTAACCCAGTTTTTCAAAATCCAATGTGGAATATATTTTGGGTGAATGAAGAAGAAACACTAGAAACAATTTTATTATTTTTTGGTCACATTTTGAGTTTCTCATTCAACGGACTGTAACCATACTTTGAGTACTGACAGCCACTGTCTTAAATGGCACAATGTGGACAGTGTTGGAAAATGTGGGATGTATAGAAGACGTGGGTTATTACTTAGGACCAGCAGAGACTTGGACGACCTCATAGTTCCTGATGATCATCTGGTAAACGTGGAGGAGAAACATGTACTAAATTCAGATTTCTCAAGACAGATTGGGGATAAGGTGTTTCAAGTGCGTTCATTCTGTTTCATATGTGTAAAAATCACATGTAGTTATTACCAATTTTCATGAATCCCAATTCAGTAAAATAATAATACAAAAACTATACTGAAACAATGAACTGTAACTCGGAATGCAATTTACAGTGTCAATTGGGCATCAGAGTCACTTTTAAGACTTCAAAATATGTAATCAATTTATGTAAGAGACTTGCACATTCTTTGATATATATACTGTATATTTAAATATATTTAAAATGTTTAATCAAAGTGGTAATTATAGTAACAAAAGCATAGAAAAAAAATTTGCAGGAGAACAGAAGATCTTAAAATGAAAAACAGTCTCCTGTCTTAGCTCTTTCACCCAGAATCCCTTTCCCTAGAGGCAATAACTTATTGCCATTTCTGTTCTGGGCCTTAAATGTAGTTGGTGTGTGCAACCAGGTTCATTCTATATTCATCTTACAACATATATTATTCTGAAAGTTCTTCTTTTTAAAAAAGAAGCCAGACTCGGTGGGTGGCTCCTGCCTGTAATCCCACCACTTTGGGAGGCAGAGGCGGGCAGATCACTTGAGGTCAGGAGTTCAATACCAACCTGGCGGCTGGGCGTGGCGGCTCACACCTGTAATCCCAGCACTTTGGGAGGCTGAGGCGGGCGGATCACCTGAGGTCAGGAGTTAAAGACCAGCCTAGCCATCATGGTGAAACCCCGTCTCTACAAAAATACAAAAATTAGCCAGGCATGATGGCAGGTGCCTGTAATCCCAGCTATTTTGGGAGGGTGAGGCAGGAGAATCGCTTGAACCGGGGAGGCGGAGGTTGCAGTTAGCTGAGATCGTGCCGTTGCACTCCAGCCTGGGCAATAGAGCGAGAATATGTCTCAAAAATAAATTAAAAAAAAAAAAAAAGACCAACCTGGCCAACATGGTGAAACCCTGTCTCTACTAAAAATACAAAAATTAGCTGGATGTGGTGATGCTGGGTGTGGTGGCGCATGCCTGTAATCCCAGCTACTCCTACTCAGGAAGCTGAGGCAGGAGAATCAGGAGAATCGCTTGAACCTGGGAGGTGGAGGTTGCAGTGAGCCGAGATTGCACCACTGCACTCCAGCCTGAGTGACAGAGTAACACTCTGTCTCAAAAAAAAAAAGAGTTTTGCTCTGTCACCCAGACTGGAGTGCAGTGGTGTAATCAAAGCTTACTGCAGCCTCAGACCCCCAGGCTAAAGCCATCCTCCCATCTCAGCCTTCTGAATAGCTGAGACTACAGGCTCAGCCACCAAGCCCAGCTAATTTTTTTTTTTTTTAAATAGCAACAGGATCTCACTTTGTTTCCCAGGCTGGTCTCAAACTCTTGGGCTGGGAATCCACCCACCTTGGCCTCCTAAAGTGCTGGGATTACGGGTGTGGCCACTGTGCCCAGCCCCTGAAAGTTCTTTTGTAAAAGTCATAGATACCAAATTTTGTTTTAGGTATAATATGTCTACCCCAGAACACATACATTTAAACTTTCCTGCTATTAGCTATGTTTATTTTTTATATTAAGAGTATAATTAAATATTAACACCTATGTCATATTAAAAAACAGAAACTTTGGTGGGACATTTCTATAGATTATGAATAAAATATAAAACGTGAAGTGGTTGTAAAGTGAGGCAAAAATTTTACTACAGTGAATTGTTCAAATACCCCAGATATTGCGGTCTATTGAGTGAAATATCAGTTATCAGCTGAATTTCAAGGAAATACCACACGTTCATTTGAATAATCTCTTGCTTCTGAATGTTGTGTTCATTCTGATGTGATTTACCTAGTTAAGCGAGATTTAAGAAGAATTGTGCTTTTTAAATTTCCATTTTGGTAAGTAGAGGTGTTGAGTTGTCCTCATGTCTCAGTTTCATGTAAGACCAAACTAGTTGATGATTTTTGTTTTAATGTCAAGGTGACCATGCTCTTCTGTGTGTCAGAATCAACAACATAGCAGTAGCTGTTGGAAAAGAAGCTAAACTCTACCTGTTCCAAGCCCAGGAATGGCTAAAGCTACAGCAAAGCAGTCATGGTTATAGCTGTAGTGAAAAATTATCCAAAGCTCAGTTGACAAGTGAGTATATCTTTTTTTCTTTGATCATTAGATATAGTTTTTTCCTCCTAATGTTGAAATATAGTACCATATGTACATATGTTATGTTTCCTGACAGCATAATCCCACTGTGATGACACTTTGTCTAGTACATTTTAAGCTGAGTTTTAACAGTGCCTTTCCCTTTTTATCACTCATCGTTTTTGAAAAAAAAATCCAGATAATTTATATAGGAGTCCTTTCTTTCATTGACTCTTTACAGTTTGCATAATTTATGCCAATATGGAAACTATATTTTGACCCAGTGGCAGCATGGAATGAATGGTAACATTTGTTGAATGCTAGTTATCTGCCAGCACTGAGCTAAATGCCAATGTATTATCTTAGTTAATTGGGTAATTTAGCTTGAGTGATGCTGTTTCACAACATGTCATTTGAACATGAGACTTAGTTATATGGTGATAAAATATGTCACTTTGACAGCCAGGTGCAGTGGCTCACGCCTGTAATCTCAGCGCTTGGGGAGGCCAAGGTAGGTGGATCACCTGAGGTTGGGAGTTTGAGACCAGCCTGGCCAACATGGTGAAACCCCGTCTCTACTAAAAATACAGAAAAAAATTAGACAGGTGTGATGGCATGCGCCTGTAATCCCAGCTACTTGGCAGGCTGAGGCATGAGAATTGCTTGAACCTGGGAGGCAGAGGTTGCAGTGAGCCGAGATCATACCACTGTACTCCAGCCTGGGCGACAGAGTGAGACTTTGTCTCAAAAAAGTCACTTTGAGATGTACCACCACCACATCATTTGTATACTTCTGGATTTGCCTCTAGAGAGGCTGTACTTTTTAAATCCTAATCTAGTGGCTTAAATCCGTGATCCCATTCATTCTCATCAACATTGTCCTGTGCATTAGGGTGCTAGCCATCCAGAGTGAGTGAAAATTTTTTTAAATGTGGAAATGAAGAACATGTGCCATTGTTTCCATTTTGCACCTCACAAGTTAATTAGGTGTAGAAGACGTTAGAAATTTGAAGCATCCATGAGGAAAAATGGGAATTATTCTTCCCTTTTTCCTCTTATTATTCAGGGACTCATCCATATATGGAACATGGTAGTCTCTTCTCTTAGCCTATTCTAGTGAAGCATTCATTTCTAAACATCCGGCCTTTATCTTATCAGCTGTCTTGATTCCCTCATAAGGCAACTAGCTAGATCAGTGAAAAGAGCAGAGGTCCCCAATCCTTGCCACCCATTGTGGGGATCTTTAATGTAGATTTGTGAGATGATATTGTGAGAAGATAGTATCCTGAAGATGAATGACAATTACGTACAATTATTTACTTTGACCCTGAATTCAAAACTTATCTGGGAAATATATGCAGATTCTCTTGATTGGTTGTCTCTTCCTTTCTCTGCCAGTTTGCTCATCTAAGTGTTGCACGTATGTGTAAAAGGTCATGTCCTTCAGTTCCCAATTCCTCTGGCATCTAAACTGAACTCACCATCTTCCCCATCCAGACCTGGTCCTCTTCTGATGTTCCCTGTTTTAAGAATTGGCACTACCATCCATCCAGTAAACAGTTGAGAAACCAAGGTGTCTTCTAATACTCCCCTCTTTGACCTTTCTGCCCCCTCATCCATCGGTTAAGTCTTGAGGTTTTACTTTTAAATATCTCTTGAACTCATCTTGCCTTTGCTATTCCAGCAGTCTCCTACCTCGTTATTTTATAGCCATGCTGGTTCCCCTTCTGTAACTAGATCTTTCTAAATAGCAGATTTGGTTATGTTACATTCACTTTCTCACCACACCCTTAAAATAAATGGTTTCCCTTAACCTGACCAGGCCTCCTTAACCTGACCAGCAAAGCCATTGTAGACTGGCTGCTGCTTACCTCTCCGTTTCATCTCAGGGCATTGCCCCACTCACTGAATTTTATTTCAGTGCTACTCTGAGCCTTTGCATAGGCTTTTTCCTCTTCAGCCTCCCCTCTGGCTCCTCCGTCGATTAAGTTAACACCTAAGTTTTTATAGCCTCTTGCTTTCCTGCATAGCACTTACTATAGTTACCACTTTACATTTTATTTATTTGTTATAAAATCAGTCAATGAGAGCAGTAGGACTCTTCTGGTGTGTTCATTCACTGAGCGCTTCCACTGTTTCATGTACTATGCTAGGTACTGTTGATAGATCAGTGACCAAAATGTCCTTAAGGCTGGTGGAGGTGACCAGAATGAATCAGATGAATGTGAATAAATGTAAAATTGCAATTTTGATAAGTACTATGAATGCTAATTATATGGCACTATGAGAATGAGAATTGATGATACCCTGGTGCTTAGTTAAGTTTTTACTAAGTATTTGTAGAATGAATAGTCGTAGACCTTCATGCTTAAGGGCTTTTTGTTTGGCTGGTTGTTAGCTTTTTGTGTTTGGCATCTCAAAGACTTTTTCTGTCTCCAACAAAAACTTACTAGGCAGTTTAAAGCTTTGAGCTATAGGAATATTGATTTGTTCTCTTGTATCACATAGTCAGTATTTATATACTTTATACACTTAAAAACATCATTTTCGTATGAGTCATATTCCTGTGTTCCCAGAACTTCTGTATACAGGGAGACAGTGTGGTGCAATGGGAAGACCACAAAACTGAGAATCACTGCTAGTGATTTATAACAAGAACTCGTTATCTTTGAACCTCATTTTACTTATCTGTACAACAAGCAAGTTGGACTAGGTGTCCCTAAGGTTCATGATAGTTCCAAAATGCTGCCATTCTTGTTATAACTCTTAAGGATGGAGTTACTTATGTATAGGACTACAACTTAACAAAACCTTCTGCTGTTGTTTCTTTTTCTAGTTTCTCTTTCTTTTCCTTGTTCTGTTAGTGCAGAGGTATATTTTGAAATTGTGGAATGGAAGATAACAGGTAACAGGAATGTTAGAGGAATGAAGGTTGTTTTGTCAAATTTTGGGGCTTAAAATAAATTTAATACTGATTTCTACATATATGTACTTCACCAATTTTTTTTTCCAATAACAAAATCCAAATCTTAAGTCTCTAACTTTTATATATTGTCATATTTATGGTATGTTATTTAGGAGCTTAGGTACATTTAAACAAAAAGCATATCCTTAAATTCATGATGTAATAGTAACACATATTAAAGAATAGTTCCTTATAGCAAGTGCTTTTCTTAGCTATTAATGAGACTTAAGAGTTAACAGCCTTTCACCTATTTGGTAATGAACTCAGTAACTCTGCCCAGCTCCTACGTAAAACCTTGCTGCTGCTGTGTACTATGAAAAGACTAGCAGATTAGAAAAATCTCAGTGTTGAATGTTGCTTGACTCTCCCAAATTAATGTTTGAAAAATTATTTTTCAGTCATCTCTTTGTTCTGTCATAAAAATCTGATTTAAAAAACACTAAAAACTATTTTGTAGATTTTTAAAGCAAGCAAACGACATTTGAAAGCACTGAAAATGATGAGTTTATGTATTTCTATCTAAAACTTAACGAGGAGATTCGGAGGAATTTTCTATCAGATTACAAGAGCTAAATGTAATATTGTATATAAAACATTTCAGTGTTGTCTTTTTACATGTTATGCATATGATTCCTTTTGTAGTTTGGTATATTTTATAAATCATTTAAAGGTGTTAGTATTTTATTGTGTGTTTTGGTTAACAGTATTCAATTCCTTTTATAATATGATTGGACAATTAGCTATTCAACACCATTCTCAGCAGTTCAAGTTTTGTTAATATTTGAGGTACTAATTACACCAGCATAGAATATGCATGCTGTGTTGTAGTCTTTTGTCTCAGAAACAATGAACACACAGTTTTGTCAAGAGGCTTGCTTCCCAGCCTTGCTGAAAAGACAGCAAGACAAAAACTAAAGGCCGGTATCACTTTATGAAGCATACTTTTATTTCTGTTTGAAGTAAATCCACATAATTTAAAATGAAACATCAAAAATATATTGGTAAAAGTGTGGTTTTTTTTATATTTTATCTAAGAGAAAAAGGGCAAATGATAAAAGCGGCAACACAGCAGAGCCTTTATATAATGAGGTCCGGATTATATAATTGCAAATTGCACATTTAAACAGTCTTATTTGTGAATCATTTATTGATCGTATATTAAATTCTTATTAAAAGTCTTCCAATATTTAACAGAAACTAGAGTCTTTGCTACATTTTTCCAGAAACTGTATGTGTGTTTTTTGTTTTTTTTAAAGGTAGTTTAAATGTCAGCTAACTTATAGTAGCCAAAAAGCAATGCCATGGTGGTGGTAATCAGATCCTCTTGTTCAATTTAACCACCAATGAACGAAATTCCCAGTTGTACAGTCCAAGTCCTCAAAATTCAAATCCTGACTACATCTGTATCTCATTCCTAAAGACAGCCTATAAATAACGTTTTTCCAACTTTCCACTAGGAAAATTTCCCAACATACAGAAAGGTTGAAGTTATAGTACAACCAGCATCCGTATATCCTCTGCTTAGACTCAATAATTGTTAATATTTTGTTAAATTTGCTTTATGTCTATATGTATGTGATTTTTGTTTTAATTGAACCATGTGAAAATAAGCAGCAGGTATCACAGTTTGCCCCTCCATACCTAAGCATACATCTTCTAAGAGTAAAGAAATTCATCTGTTTAACTATCATACACCTAAGAAAATGAGTAATTCTATAATGTCCTCTGAAATCTATTCCATACACACATTTCTAGTTACCTCAAGAAATGTCTTTTATTTATTAAAAATGTTTTTTTCTACAGTTGAGAAAAAGATTAAGACTAATTTGTCCTTAAATATTGACATGTTGTGGGGGCAATCTAGAGTTGGGAATCGGGTCCATCATAATACTGTTTTAAAAATACTTTGTGTAGAATCATGCTCTTTCCATATACTTTTCATTTGCCCCTCACAAGAACTCTGAGCTAGCAGGGCAGGTATCTTTATTTGACTATTGAAGAAACAAATTTAGAGAGTTTGTAAATTTATTTGCTGAGTCACAAGGCCAAGACTCGCTCTTCTAACTCTACTCTTTTTGTTACACCCAGAACTTGAGACACTCCTCTCCTAGGCAGCTTCGTGTTAGTGTTAGTCAGTGCCTCTTAGGTCAGGTCAGATTCAGAAACCGCAGTTACTTTTGCACCAACCTAATAGTTTTAGATCCAGAAGGAATCTTAGACATCATTTTGTGTTTCTCAGAAGGGAGTGCCGTTGGCATTTTAGGGGGAATAATTCTTTGCATGAGGTTCAACACAGCCCCCCTCCAAGTATCTAACCAGCTATTGTGACAAAAAACTTTCCCCTCACATTTTCAGATGCCCTGGAGGAAAGGAGATTACCCTGGATTGAGAACCACTTACTAATATAACGACCTTGTTTTAAAGAAAGGAAAAGCAGAATTGACATTTAGCAACTACTCTGTGACAGTTACCATGCTAGGTGACTCAAATAACTTAGTGCTTATATCAGCCCTTTGCTGTAGGTAGTATCTTCATTTTACAGATGAAGAAAGTGAGTGTCATTGCTTATGTAACTTACCCAAGGTCACACAACAGGTAAGTATTGAAGCCAGGATTCAAACATACATCTGAATGATGCCACACAGCCCCCACCCCTGACTATATCATACTACTTCATGTGGACCTGATCCAGAATAATAACTTCTACATTCCTGTAATTTCTATTTTTTTCTGCTTTTTGTACACCTTTAAAGAACAACCAATCAGAAAAAGATTTTGGAAAATCTTTTGAAAATACATAGTTTTTAGATATAATGATTTCGTAAGTTGAATGCTCCATTTTAAGTTTAACTCGAGTAATCTTCAAAAATGTCACTGTGATTGTTGCACAGCATTGTAGATGTGCTTAATGCCATAGACTGTACACTTAAAAATGGTTAAAATGATACATTTAGCATTGTGTATATTTTACCACAATAATTTTTTTGAATGTCATTAACCAACCCGGAAACTGTGAAAATATCGAAAATGAAGATTCAGAGTTTCAGCCGCCGAGACCAAGATGGTGGCGAGACTCGGCACTTACCTCAAGAATGCCTGGGCCAGGGAGCCAGTGCTGGTCATGTCCTTCATCATTGGGAGCCTAGCTGTAATTCTGCCCTCACTCAGCCCCTACACCAAGTACTTCATCATGATCAACGAGGCCATGCCCTACAACTACCCAGTGCCCGTCCGCAATGATGGGAACATGACCAATGTGCCCAGCCACCCCCAGGATCCCCAGAGCTCCAGCTTGGAGTGGCTGAAGAAACTGAGCACCTCCACTGACAGAGGAGGCCCCTCCCATCGCTCCCAATACGAATGTGAAAACCAAAAAGAAAAAAGAAAAAAAAGAATTCAGAGTTTCAGTGAAGCCATTCTACTTGTGGTGTTTTATAGTCATACTTTTATAGTGATTCCTTGGTTAAAAACATCATTTTTATCTCCTTTGCAGATAAATTCTGATTTATTCTATAAATATCTGGTTTACAAGACTTATTCCAAATACTACACAAGGTCTTGGATTTCTGAGACAATAAAAATTAAAAGATTGTCCTAACCTCAAATTGATTATATGACTAAAACAGTGAAACACATTTGAGAGTTTTGTTACAAAAGGTGTTGTTTTCTTTCTCTTTAAAGTGACCATGAACCAGACCGAACATAATCTGACAGTGTCCCAGATTCCATCTCCACAAACGTGGCATGTGTTTTATGCAGACAAGTATACATGCCAAGATGACAAGGAGAATTCTCAGGTGGAAGATATCCCATTTGAAATGGTGTTACTAAACCCAGATGCCGAAGGGAATCCATTCGATCATTTTAGTGCTGGAGAATCTGGTAAGAATATGTATTTGAATATATCCTAAATTCAGGAAAAGATTTATGTACAAATATATTCATGTTGTATTTTTAAAATCAAAAATGAAAGCAACCTGTGTTTCCAAAACTAGAGAAATGGTTAAATTAATCTTATAACATTTTGATAGCCATCATATTAATTTTTAAAAGCAGAGTATTACTTGAGTGTATTAAAACCTGCAAAGAATAAAACAGAAAGAAGCACAAAAATATTAACAGATTATTTTGATACTCTGGGCTGGTAGAATTGTATAGTTTTGTTTGTTTGCTTGTTTGTTTTGGCTCCAGACAGGAAACAACTTGTGTAGTTTATAGTTTATACATTCTAAACATTTTTGTTTTTATGATAACCGTGCATTATTTTTATAAACAGAAAAATGGTAACAAATTGAACAATTTAAATTGTTAATGATTAAATGAGATTAGAAACTCAGCTACTTTGTATGGGTAACTCTGTACTAGCTTGTTTGAACAGATTTAGGGATTGCCTTCATTGAAGCTTACAACAATTTAGGGATGATCAGAGTCCATAATACTTCTCAGAATCAGATGTACTCATATGAAATATTTCATCAAAATGTTAGGTAACTATGTTCTGTCCTACTGAGGTAAGATTCCTAGCCCCAGCAGAAATGAATGACTTCTTATGATCGTGATGAACATGCTATGAAGTATAACTGATTTGTAAATTAACATATTGGAGTAAGGATTTGTAGGCCATCTGTCAAAGAAAAGCATTAAGGGTTTACCTCTTCATGAGCTCATTGGCTGTTTGAAAGAGTCGATCTGCTTAAGAGAAAAATTTAATTCCATTGTATCCCATTGGCCATAGAGTGGGGTGGGTGGAGGTGGGGCAGGAGTGAGGCCACATTAGCTTAAACTGATTGTTTAGTTCAAAGGGTAAATTTGTCACAGCTAAAAAAGCAACTTGAGAATTGTGACAGTAGGTCACAAATAATGTTTTAAGGGATAAACTTTTAAAAAATATCCTTTGTTTGGAAAAAACATATATCTAGTGACAGAATGGTGTGCTAATTTTTTTTATTTTTATTTTTTAGAGACGGGGTCTCGCTATGTTGCCCGGGTTGTCTCAAACTGCTGGGTTCAAGCAATCCTCCCACCTTGGCCTCCCAAGGTGTTGGGATTACAGGCTTGAGCCGCTGCACTTGGCCCTAAATGTTTTAAAGTGGTTAATTTGAAGTTCTTTCTGTGAAAGAAATGAAATAGTGTAAGCTACTCAAATTGTTTCTGAATGCAGATGAATGTAAAGGTTAAATTTCATTAATGATACTTTCGACTAGTATAGATCATTATTGGAAGTTAATTTAGTCCTTTCATTTCCTTAATCTTTTTAAAGATGCCAACTTTTTTCTGTATTTTGGAAAGGCATTGATGGAACCCAGGTCTACTAAGAGCATTGAATGGATGGTTGGACTAAATTGCTCCTCAGGTCCTTTTTTTTTTTTTTAATTTTATTTTTTGAGACGGAGCCTTGCCCTGTCGCCCAGGCTGGAGCGCAATGGTGCCGTCTCGGCAACCTCTGCCTCCCGGGTTCAAGCAATTCTCCCGCCTCAGCCTCCTGAGTAGCTGGGACTGCAGGCGCCCACCACTACACCTGGCTAATTTTTGTATTTTTAGTAGAGACGAGGTTTCACCATGTTGGCCAGAACTCCTGACCTCAGGTGATCTGCCTGCCTTGGCCTCCCAAAGTGCTGGGATTACAGGCGTGAGCCACCACACACAGCCTTCAGGTCCTTTTTAACTGTAAGACTTCATTATTTCATATGACACTTACTTTTAGGACTGGTCAAGGCTCACTAGGAAGTAATATTCTGCTGCAGTTGTTGCATGTGCAAACCCTGCTGCCTCTAGTGGAGTACAGATCAATTAGCACTTCCTCTCCTGCCTTCCAGGCTGTAGTCCTTTGGCTCAAAAGGTGGTTTTATGTATTGAGTGGATCCATGAGACTTTTCTGGATCCCGATATGCTTTTACTTGCCTCCTTATCCAGGCTTCCATTTTTGGTCTTTTTCTTCATCACCAAATTGGCATGTAAACTTTTATCCCAGGCTATAAAGTGATCACATTTGTGCCCTGTGCCATGCTTGGACCACTGAATCCCAGTCATACCTTGCCTTGTCCTGAACCTTGCCTATGTCTTCCAGTGTTTTCCTCAACATCTTGAGTTGTGGCTAGCTTTTCTTTATGATGCATACTAACCATTATGATTCAGTTCTTAGTTTTGACTCCTTCTGACCTACCTTTTCCTGATTTTTGTGACTGATTTTGATTTTATGCTTACTCTTGTGTCTAAAAGCTGTCTTTCTTATACTACAATGGGGAAGTTACATTGAGTATGTCAGCAACAATATTTAAACAAGGGGCAAAACCTCACTATAATCGTATGTATTTTCATTAAGCATGACATTCTATGCAAGGCTTACCTTTGGGGATTAATCATTAGAAAGTGCCAGAAGTACCCAAAAGCGTCCAGCCATCGCATCATTTTATTGATTAAAATGCTTAAAAGCTTTTGTGAATAACTCTACATTGAAGTATCAATGAGTGGTTCTTAACCCATCACTGTATGCATCTGGTTTAAGGTTATGAGGGTTAAAACAAAAATTCAGATATTCACACCCAGAGACTCAGATAGAGTTGGTTTGGAGTGGAAGCCAGTTAAAGCTCTAAAGTTGATTCTTAGGTACAGAACCGCTGATCTAAAAGTCCGTATTTCACATTGTTTTAGTAATGTGTTTTAAAATACAGCCTTAAGAGGGATTCTTTCTACTTTGTAGCCTCAGGTATGGAATTTGTTCACAGGGAAAATCTTCAATTCATTTTAGAAACTTCTGCTAGTTTGTCTAATTATCTGCTACAAGTAGGAAAAATTGATTTGCTATGCTTTTTACAGAAAATTGACTATTACCACATGTCTCAGAGGTTTGAATTAGAGTAACCTGGTGCAGATAGTTGCAATTAATGTTACATGTTATTCTGGTTAAATTTCATAATTTGTTTTCTTTCAAACCAATTATGTATTTTATATTTACCAGACTTTGGTTAATCCTCTATTTTACAGAATTGGTCTAGATTAAACAAAGTGAGGCAAGTGTGATGCTGATTGACAAAGTACTAAATAGGATTATAATATTTTAAGGTAAAATGAAGTAAAACTGCTTCTTTAAAAGATTAGAATCCTTGTTAACTATATTTGTACTCTAATTAGAGACCAAGAAGTACCCAGAATCCTGAGAGTGTTATTACCTAAAGGCGCATATAGACTGGTTTTCACTGGAATAATACTACAGGCTCTGCCACATCTGCCATCTCACTGTTTTTAAAATTCTAGCAGCTATGTTCATTCTTTAGTGTTATCCCTTTTTTCCTCCATGTCCCAAAAGACAATGGGTTGGATCTTCCATTTAGCTTCAGTAATGTGTTGCTGGTAACATGTTGGAATGTTTTTGGCTTAAAGTCACAGAAAACCCTAATGCAAGTGGTGTAGACTGTAATGAAATGAATTATCTTACATAACAAGAAGTTTTGAGGCTTCTCCAGGGTGGTTTATTTAGCATTTCTCTACTCAGCTATCCTCAGACTATCAGTGTTGTTCTTAAGCTAGCTGCCTCAAGTTCAAAGTTAGCTGTGGCAGTTCTGAGCATCATGTCTAGGTGATTGCAATATTCAGTATCACTTTTTAGGAGGAAGGAAGTCTTTCCCAGAAGCTTCCTATCACATTTCCTTTTTCAGAACTGGGTCATAGCATCATAAGAGAAATGTAAGTTGACATGAAAGAAAGAAGATAAAAGTAGACAAATATGTCAAAAGGGTTAGGTTTACCTCCTACTGGTAAGAGTAAGGGAATTTCTGATTGATTTAGACTAATCAGGATATATCTTGAGACACTTGAGTGTGGGAGACCACTGGGGCTCTGAGACAAGGATCATGGGGAGGCGGGAATGTCTGTTCCAGGTGCTGCCCCAGAACCCAAGGACCCTTTCCCCTTAGGCTCTCCACCTTTCTCATTTACCATCATTTAGCTGGGGCTAAATTTATTGAAGCTGGCCTCTAAGTTTTCTTGCTACTTTATTTTGCCAATGCTGCTTCCTTTAAGCTTGCCTTAAACCTTACACATTTCCTTACAAGTGTTCACCACCTGTTGTATGCTCATTAAGAGTATTTTTCTTCTTCAGTGTATACTTTTTTCATGTGTATTATTAAGTCTTAAGTATAATAAGATTTAACAATTAGTATCCACCTGTTTTAAAATTAGATTTTAATTTCAAAGTGAACAAAGTGAACACAAATTGAGTTTAATTTCAAAGTGAACAAACAATTTTTGCTTGTGGCAAAACAAAAAATTGGTAGCTGAAGAGAGGAAAAAAACAGACTTTTTTAAAGAGATGATTTGTTTAAAAGAACACTGAGTGCAGAGCTAGCATTTTATCTTTTAAGCATTTTATGTACAGGTTCAAGGGAAGAATCATCTAAAATTCAGCGAATAAAGTGTGGGACAGACCCAGTTCAATTTATTTAATATGTCAATGAAATAATTTTTGTGTTCGTTATAATATTAGCTTTTTCTGGAAGATTATTAACTTTGAATAATCCTAAAACATTTTTTGCTGGTGACATATATCTTATTTTCCAGAGTCCCTTCCTTCTATATTATTCTGATTCCTCAGTAAATAGCCTGAGGATTTTCTTTTCATGGTAGAGTTGTAACTTAATGGAGTCAGAAACTTTATCCTATAAGTCAGAAACTTTAAAGATATTCTGTAAAATATTATAAATAAATAAAACTTTAAATTGAATGCCATGTTTAATTTTTTAATACTAAGAAGGAAAGATAAAAACTAAGATTCAAAACACAGGATAGCATAAGGAACTTTACTGACCCACAGTTGTTATAATATATTTAGCATTTTTATTTTCTGTCTTGTTCCAGTACTATAATAATCCCAGGATTATGTTGCCATTATTTCTAAGGCTGGAATGCTTTTCTATGTAAGGTGTTTAAAAAGAAAATATGTTCTTTCTTTTCCCTTCCTGAAGTCTAAACATGCTTTTTCACCTGCACTAGAAAAGTTAACTGTCCACATTTATATTCATAGAGCAGGAGAGACACCCAGTGGCAGAAATACTTTTTGCTGCTTTTTTCCCCCTAACGAGGCCAAAAGCCTGATTGAGCTATTTATTGATTCTTATAATTTGTGTCTTCTGATTGCTTTTACAAAATTATTTTCCACATAATAGAAATATTTTCTTCTCTGACTGTTAATTGGAGTTTACCCAAATGGGAAACTAGAGCAGGCTTGGTGTTCGCTATTTTAATGAAAGTTCATCCATAGACTCAATTAAGACAGCTCTATTCACACCACTGTTAGAGCAGTCTGGTGTTAGATAGAACGTAAAAGCCTTAATATTAGGGACTGTCTTGACATGTAAGCAAGTAAATGTTAGCTGTTAAACTGAAAGCTAGCCTGCTGCTTTATTATAAAAATTTTCTGAAATTTCTGAAAAATGGAGACTCAGTCAAAAGATTGCATGTGAACACAGAAAAAGTGACATTTATAATAAGGTTACATGAAGACTGTACTAAAAAGCTGCTAGTAGGCACTAGAGACTGCTGTAATGACTGGTTCCATTTTTAATACAAAGTCTGCACATTCTTTGTTCTTTGCCAGCCATCTGTCTTTCCTCACTTGTAATTTCTACTCCCTCAAAACTTTGGTTTTTATCATGGCTCAGTTTGATTCGTCTGGCCTGTCCCAACATCAGCTCCTTTCAACTTCAATTTCTATGGCCTCTTTCCTTTCTGCTTTATAGTTTGATCTACTAAGAGAAGATGATTACCCTAACTTAGCTTTCAGAATTGTTACGTTGTTGGCCCCTTGCATTGGTAGCCATTTGGTTAGGTGTTAGACAATTTTCAGCCAATCCTGGCATGGAGTCGCATGATCACCACAGGATTTTTTTTTTTTTTTTTTTTTTTTTTTTTTTGGCAAGAGCTGCAGACAGTTTATCTCAGAAGATATCTCTGGACGTGACAGATATTTTGAAGGTTTGTCCAAATGGAAATTCAAGGTATTGGGACATTCCAGAGCTGTGGTCCTCACGTGTTAGCTATATCAGAATCATGCTTAGGGCTTACTAAAGCACAGATTACTGGGCTCTACTCAGAGTTCCTGATTCAATAGATCAAAAACTGGATGGCACTCAAGAATTTGCATTTATAACAAATTCCCTGGTGATGCTGCTGGGCAAGAGAACACACTTTGAGATGCATTGTCAGGGCATATTAAACTGTTATTGACTGAGGTAATCTATTTCTAAACTTTTTACAAAAGAAATTCACTTTGGGGGTAAAATGTTTATCTAACTGAATGCTGAAATCATTATTTTCATTTACTGTTTTCAAACAAAACTGTGATTTTATGATGAGTCTTTGGGTTCCCCTAACCATTATGCTTTCTTACAGATTGACCTTAACTAGTTTGGTTTAATCTGCTTTCTTGTAGTTAAAATTTTACCCCAAGGTACAAAATTGTTTAAGTTTTAATAATTTTTTTTCTCTTACAAAGGTGAATGCTATGACTCCAGTTAAAAAACAAGTTCTAGAAATATATTGACAGGGAGATTTGAAAGCAGCCCAATACGATAACTGGCTTTGTTTTACTGAAGCAAACTCCCTTTCTTCTCTTCACAGGGTTACATGAGTTCTTTTTCCTCCTAGTCCTAGTGTACTTTGTGATTGCTTGCATTTATGCTCAATCATTGTGGCAGGCTATTAAGAAAGGAGGACCCATGCACATGATTTTAAAGGTTCTGACAACTGCATTGCTGTTACAAGCTGGTTCAGCTTTAGCTAATTACATTCATTTCTCCAGGTAACTCAAAACCACTAAAACTGTGTTCATCATTACATCTAATTAATCCTAATTAGTCCACCAAAATTATGCTTGCTTTGATTATACACAATTTTTTCACAGTTGTAATTTACACTAATCTTCTTCAATTCCTCAGTTACTCCAAAGATGGAATAGGGGTACCATTTATGGGAAGTTTGGCAGAATGTGAGTATCTTTCTGAGCATTTTTTAAAAAGCTTTTACACTTGCTATCTGCTTTTTTTTATTTCTTGTCATAGTATAAATTTTCTGTCGAAAATTGTTTAGAAATCAGCTTGACTGAGAACAGGATTACAGTTTAAGTTCCCATATGTCTTACTTAGTTTCTTCTTAATAATAGGTAATGTGTACAGCTCCTCGTTGTTTTTTTGTTTGTTTGTTTGAGACAGGGTTCTTACTCTGTAGCCCAGGCTGGAGTGCAGTGGCGCAGTCACGGCTCACTGCAGCCTCAAACTCCTAGGTTCAGGTGATCCTCCTGCCTCAGGCCTTCCCAGTAGCTGGGACTACAGGCACATACCATCATGCCTGGCTGATTTTTAAATTTCCTTTTCTGTAGATGGGGTCTCACTATGTTGCCCAGGCTGGCCTTATACTCTTGGGCTTAAGGGATCCACCCACCCTGGCCTCCCAAAGTCCTGGAATTACAGGCATGAGTCTCCACACTCTGCCTTTTCATTGTTTTTAGGCATATTTATATACATTCTCTCATCTTATCCTCAATAGAAAAGGGGTCTGCATATCCTTATTTTGCAGATAAAGGATCTGGGCTCAGTGATGTGAAACATACTTCCACATGTCAGTCAGCTATTGAGTGGTAGAGACTAGACTCAGACCTAAATTTTCTTACCTCAAAGCTGAAGGTTTTCTTCCTATTATAATTCCACTCTCTGTTATAACAGACTCTTTTCTATTTCTGACCCAAAGCCTAAAACTCACATCAAAATACGCTGTGAAGAAAAGTGATAAGCTTTCTTGAAAATCATTAAATGCTACCTCATAAAATAAATATATATATGGAACTTGAAGCATTTATAGATTTTTGTTGTTTTCTTGTAGTGTTAACCTGGATACAGGTGGTTTTGATACATCTTTTCTGTTTGAAGTAGCAGGCTTCCCCTGCAGTGTAGGTGATGGCCACCTGGTGGCACATCACACTAATGCATGGAGCTTCTCATTTCAGGATTCTGAAAGTAAAGCCAATGTTTGGATGTTGTGGGAGCTATGCATTTCATTGTATTGTTTCTTGTTAATAGTTTTAGAAAATACTCTTCACATTATAGTTCAGCCGTCAAAAAAAATTAACCCAGAAATGAAGGTACTAGTATTCTCCACATTGCAGAAATCGTATTTAGAATTTGCTTTAATAAGCAGTGAGTTATAGAGAACAGGATTATGTAGTTAGAAAAGCTAAGAAAAATGGGAAACGAAGAGAGTTAAGGTTGGACTTAATGGACATATGGTATGGGCATATATATGTATTTTTTAAATAGTATTGCTGCTGTTTTAACTATTTTTATAAATATATTACAAAATTTATGGCAATTTTTAAATCTTTAGAATTATTACCTGCGAATATCTCTTAATGAATTTCCTTAGCTTCTCTTTGAAAATGGCTTTTTGTGGCTTAAAAAAAAAAAGATGTTCTCATCTTAATGCAAAAAGCACTAAATTTTTTGTATTGTGAAAACTTGGTTGACGTTGGTTTTCATGTCCCATTAGTTTTTGACATCGCTTCCCAAATTCAGATGTTATACTTACTTTTGAGTCTATGCATGGGTTGGACAATAGTCAGAATGAAGAAGTCTCAAAGCAGACCTCTCCAGTGGGATTCTACGCCTGCATCCACTGGCATTGCAGTATTCATTGTCATGACACAGGTGAGTGTTGATACTCAATGTTTCTGCTTAGTAATCCTCAGAAATGCAAACTTGAGCATACCTCATTTCAGAATTGAAACCTGGGACCCATAAGGAATTTGTGTCATTTTTTTTTTCTTGAAATTTCTGAGCTTCTACAATTTGTGTCATTTAAAGTATGAATTTAAAGACTGTTAGATCAAATAATCTTAATTATCTGGATGCTACTATATGTAGACTGCAGAATTTAATTATAATTTACCTGAACTTGAGCTTCCTATCAGCTTATTTAAGCACAGTGTGTTTAATACTAGGTTAGAGTCTTATTTCCTACTTAATAATAGCTTTCTTTCATATTTCTCTAGCACATGGTAAGTACTTAACACTGAATGAGTGATTCCATGAATTTGAGATTTATCCATTGTCAAGAATCTTTAGGATTGGCTGCTTTGTATGTAAAAGAATTCAGGTGATTATCTAAGATTAATTAAAGGGCAAAATATAGACTAAAAAAGAATGGGATCTTGTTTTTGAAAGCAAATGTAAAAACAAAACTAGTCTTTTATAAAGGCCCTGCATGCCTTTTTTTTCTTTTCCTCTATATTAATAGTATTGACATTCTAAGATACCCATACGCCTGTGTTCAATGGATTTGTAAAAATTAAGAAGAAAGGTATAAAGATAAAAATTTGTACTGAGTTTTTGATGAGCATTAGCTATAGATGAAAATGAATTATATACTTAGGCTCTGTAGAGGACATTATAATGTAAGTTTAATTCATTAAATAAATTGAAAAATGTATTAATGAAGGATGAGGTCAGTGCTTTATTCATCTTTCTATCCCTAGTATTTATTTAATATAGTAGGTTTTGAGTGGAATAGGAGTATTGAATTTACATGAATGATTTCAGAAAGAGACCATATCACAGGTGGTGATATTTAGAAAGGAGGTAGTGCCAGGAAAGGGGATGATGAGAAATAATTGAATTAGAAGAATTGATTAAAATAAGGTTGAGATTCTACCAACTTAATGTTTTTGAGCCAGGACTTATGGAGAGTAGTGTCAATGTCAGGATAAATTCTCACTTTTTATTTCTTTTTAAAAATTTCATTTTTATTATTTCATTGTAATTTTAATTTATTGTCATAGACAAATATGAATTGAGAACTGAGATAATATTACACTAGAGTTTATATGAACATTTATGAAGAATACATTAAATATAGCTCTGATCTTCAACAAGCCAGACAAGGCAGATCAGACAGGCAGTCAGAGACTATACAAATACATATGTATTTTATACAGATCACATATTAGCATATGTATATGAAAACAGGGAAGTTTGAATATGTAAAAATATGAACCATGGGCTGTGGTAGCTCTGTGGTAGCACTTCTGTGTTGCAAAAGTGAAGTTCAGAAATGTTGGTTAAGAAATCAGATGGGAGGCTGGGCGCAGTGGCTCACGCCTGTAATCCCAGCACTTTGGGAGGCCAAGGTGGGTGGATCACCTGAGGTCAGGAGTTCGAGACCAGCCTGGCCAACATGGTGAAACCCCCATCTCTACTAAAAATACAAAAACTAGCCGGGCATGGTGGCATATGCCTGTAATCCCAGCTACTCAGGAGGCTGAGGCAGGAGAATCACTTGAACTTGGGAGGTGGAGGTTGCAGTGAGCTGAGATCGTGCCACTGCACTCCAGCCTGGGCAACAGAGTGAGACTTTGTCTAAAAACAAAGAAATCAGATGGGTATAATTTGGTGGTTTGCAAATACTGAGCCCAAGAAGGAATTTCACATGTTATAGTGACAAAGGAGTTTACCTAAGAAGAATGGTATCAGGAGTAAAATTAGTGTAGAGGATGTGAGAATGAGGAAAGCAAGAGTTTGCTGGTAAACCCCATAAAACCTAATAATTGGATTTGATATTGAGTTTTGATGTCTTCCAAAAGTTCTTGGAAGTCACCGAAGACTCAATTCTGAGGGCTGGCTGAATTGACAAAGGAAAGAAGTGCAGAGAGCTACAGACATGTGTTGCAATGGTTAAAACGTTAGAGTAAGTTAAGTGATTGATGTTTAGTAAAGATGGAGGCAACATGGACACTAATTTCTTTTGAATAGTAATAAACAGAATAGCTTAATGAGGAACTAGCTGAGCTTTTTACTGTTAGCAACATGGGAGAAAAGGTCAATAAACAGTGATGAATAACAGTGCCCTGAGGATTTATAGTGAATATTAAAAATATGCTGTCCTTTACCAAGGGATGTTACCGTGAAAAAGAATAAAGTCTGAAATCAACAATTCTGACTTTTTGATTTCTGAATTGCACAAAAAACACTGAAATGTTTGAAAGTTACCCTGAGATAGCCAGTTTGAATGCAGAATGGTTTACATTCAATGATGTTGAAGTAAAAAGGAAATGGATTTAGAAGAAAGTTTGTTCTTTTAACCTTTTCAGTTCATTTTCATCCTTAGAGATATCTTATTTGAATCATGACAGCAATAAAATTATTTTTTTCCTTTTTTTTTGAGATGGAGTTTCACTCTTATTGCCCAGGCCGGAGTGCAATGGCGCGATCTCAGCTCACAGCAACCTCCACCTCCTGGGTTCAAGTGATTCTCCTACCTCAGCCTCCCAAGTAGCTGAGATTACAGGTGCCCGCCACCACGCCCAGCTAATTTTTTGTATTTTTAGTAGAGATGGGGTTTCATCATGTTGTCCAGGCTGGTCTCAAATTCCTGACCTCAGGTGATCCACCTGCCTTGGCCTCCCAAAGTGCTGGGATTACAGGCGTGAGCCACTGCTCCCGGCAGCAATAGAATTTTTTTAAAAATCTCTTAACTGTGGTCTCACTTGATAAAAATTCATTTTGTCTAGCTTAGGGTATTAGAGTGATGAAAAGACTGTACTTTGTTAATTAACAACCTCTATGGTCTGATAGGAATGTTTATATAACGTTTAAACGGATGTTTATTAAAGAGTTGAAAAAAATATTGTAATGAGGTATATTTTTTTTTCCAAAATGTAATATTGTTTTTCTTTTGCAGAGTGTTTTGCTACTTTGGGAACAGTTTGAAGATACCAGTCATCATAGCTACCATTCACACCACAACTTAGCAGGGATCCTCCTAATTGTTCTAAGAATTTGCCTAGCATTGTCATTAGGCTGTGGACTCTATCAGATCATCACAGTGGAGAGAAGTACACTCAAAAGGGAGTTCTACATCACATTTGCCAAAGTATGGGTTTGGAAAGAAAATGGTTTATTCTGATTATCCACTTCGTTCTGGTTTCTTTGGGAAGTTAATAAACAACTACATGCTAACTTTTATTAAACTTCTGGGCTGGGCACAGTGGCTCACTCCTATAATCCCAGTGCTTTGGAAGGCCGAGACAGACAGATCGCTTGAGCCCCCAAGTTGGAAACCAGCCTGGGCAACATAGACCCCATCTCTACAAAAAATTAAAATTAGCCAGGCTTTGTGGCAAGCACCTGTTGTCTCAGCTACTCGAGAGGCTGAGATGGGAGGACTGCATGGGAGGATTGCTTGAGCCTGTGCATTGAAGGTTTCAGTGAGCCAAGATTGGGCCACTGCACTCCAGCCTGGGTAACAGGGCGAGACCTTCTTTTTTTTAAAAAAAAAAAAAAAAACTTCTATTATGTGACAGACACTACCGTAAGTTCTTTATGTGGTTCAACTCATTTAACCTTAGCAACTTATGTGATGTAGGTATTATCCCTATTTTACAAGACCTGTGAGACAGTATTTTCCATATACTCTTTGCAGGTCAGTTTTGCCTGGTTCATAGTTTCATCAGTAGGGATTTTACATTTTTTTCTGTAATACCAGAATTTTAAATTTTTGAAATCAAATATGGTTTGGATTTCTCAACAGTTATTAATTGACTATAAACTGTTATTCTCAGAGTTATGCAGTGTTTTATAACAGTTAGGAGCTATCCTTCAGCATAAGCAGCTGGAGCCAGGAGGCTGAGTCCATATGTTTCATCCAGCCTCACTCCATCCACATGAGATCGTGTCACTTTATTCCTCCTTTCTTGACCTTCTTGTGCTAGTGAGATCTAAAAGCAAATTCAGTTTTTTTCTATACAGGAGAAGGGTTAGAGCAGTAACATCATAGAACCTTCCCTCCCTAGAAGGTTTCACTTTTCTGTCAGATTGAGAGAATCCATACCCCTTCATTTTAGCCCTGCGAACCAGCATTGTGATCAGACTGATTCTGTTCAGGCAGCCCACCTTGTCCAGAGTTATTGGCCGTTATTCTGAGGCAGCTATGGAAGAAGAGCCAGATTCCTGCTTTATTCCTCGAAAGCTGCTGCTGCTGCAGCCCTAGGAACCAACTTCAGGCTTCTGAGCGCAAGACAAGAAGATGTCATCCTGCCTTTGAGTTTTTCACAGGGACAGTAGTGCTTATTGTTTGATAAGTTAATATGTATTTGAGGTGTTTAGGCATTAAGTTTTCTTATTTTGCTTCTTTCGTTGTTGTTGTTTTTGAGACGGTATCTCACTCTATCGCCCAGGCTGGAGTGCTGTGGCGTGATCTCGGCTCACTGCAAGCTCCGCCTCCCGGGTTCATGCCATTCTCCTGCCTCAGCCTGCCGAGTAACTTGCACCCACGCCCGGCTAAGTTTTTGTATTTTTAGTAGAGACGGGGTTTCACCGTGTTAGCTAGGATGCTCTCGACCTCCTGACCTTGTGATACGCCCGCCTTGGCCTCCCAAAGTGCTGGGATTACAGGCGTGAGCCACCGCGCCCGGCCTTTCTTTTTTATGATGGAGTTTCGCTCTTGTCCAGGCTGGAGTGCAGTGGCGCGTTCTCGGCTCACTGCAACTTCCACCTCCCGGGGTCAAGCGATTCTCCTGTTTCAGTCTCTGGCATGTGCCACCACACCTGGCTAATTTCTGTATTTTCAGTAGAGATGGGGTTTCTCCATGTTGGTCAGGCTGTTCTGGAACTCCCGACCTCAGGCGATCCGCCCGCCTCGGCCTCCCAAAATGTTGGGATTACAGGCATGAGCCACAGCGCCTGGCCTCTTGTTTTGCTTTATGCTTAAAGCAGTGCAAAATTTAAAGTATTTTATGTTTTAATTTAACTTTCTAAATAGGATCAAACATCTGAAAGTATTTAAGGAGTAGCAAAAAGTTATTCTCACCTCCTCACACAATTGCTATTCTTAATTTATCCTTCTGGAGTTTTAAGTATATATGTCTATATATATTTCCTTTCATTTTTATACAAATAGTAACATACTAAACATTTTTCTATATCTTGTTTTTTTCTCCCTATATCTTTAATGTACCAAACATTTCAACAGCTATTTATTAACATTTTTTATTTCAAATTTAATTTTGGAAAAGAGAATACATTACTAGGTTCAAGGAAGAATAGAAAAATATTTGAAAAGTATAAACAGTTACCCATTCTTAGCTGCCCAGTTCCCCCTCCTCTGTTCTAACCCTCAAACAGGTAACGACTATTAATGTTTTTTGTGTATTTTTACAGGATTTCTTTGTGTATCAGCATGCAAATATGAATGTACATTCTTTTTTCTTTTTACAGGAATATTACACATTTGTGCCTTGCTTTTGTCACTTAATAATTTGTTACTTATATTAATAATTTGTAGTGTATCAAAATGTGTATGCAACAGATTTATAAACATAAGATTATAAATATTCCAAATATACTCATTTGGTTAGAAACAAAATATTAATGTCACAGCAACAGTAAATTTATTTCTACATTTTATTGCAGGCTCTACTCTAAAGGCCTGTTGAGGTTAATCAGAACCTAAAAATGCTAGTAACATTTTTTTGTCTGGTACATTCTGAAAAAAAACTACACAGTTCTACTTATTTCACTTTTTCATTTGTTTCAGGGCTGTATCTTGTGGTTTTTATGCCATCCAGTTCTTGCATGCATTTCTGTCATTTTTAGCGACTACCAAAGAGACAAGGTAAGAAATATACATGATCAAAGTAGTTTTTTTAATGAAAATATTGTCTTAATTGGGAGAATATTTAAATAGGAGGGACCTATTTATTTTTTAAGATATTTTCTGGGTTATTTAAAACTTTGAAACAAAATAGTAAACCAGTAAGCAGATAAATTTGAAGTTTAAAAATTTTTAAAATATTTATAAGCAAAATGGTGGAAATAGCTTTTCTTGATTGTACTACAATAGAGAATTTTAAAATAGAAATTTTGTTTTATAAATTAGAGAATTTATAATACATCTTTTAAAAAATGATTAAAATTTTTCTTACATAATAGCAAAAATCAAGATTTGTAAAAATCAGTCTAGTTATTTAACAGACTACGAACCAGAGTGCCATGCTCAAGTATGATGCATTTTGATTGTGTTGATACCTACCTTCTTAGGTGAATGGCTCCATCATTTCAAAATAGGGGTCTGCCAGGAGACCTTTACAAGCAATGCAGTATGTGCCTGAATGCACAAATGTTTATTGAGCCTGAGGTATTTACAAAGGGTGAATAGATAGGACAGTAGTCTACAAAAATAGAGAAGCAACTTGAGAATTTTTGAAAGGGCTTTTAGAGTACTCTTTAAAGTTCAGGTAGGAGCGTGCTTTATTCCTGTTACTAAATTAGCTAGGAACCTGATTTTTCTTATTTACTGAAACTCTTGTCTGTAGTGCATACCCTTAGGAGAGAATGGTTTAGCAAGTTATTCTTTTGTGCCTTACTTTGTCATCTACAAAATAACTGTTAAAGGGATTTTTATCCTTAAACAATTAGAGTTCTGAGCATTAGTCAGAAAATTTTTTTGATAAAATGTACCTATGGTAAAGATGAAAGATAGAGTATTGTATTTATATAAAAAGCATATATAGATTCATAATAAATTGAATATTATTTCTCTATTTCTGCATGTAGTAAAAGCATTCCTTTCCTTTTCTTTTCAGGTTGTTACAATAGGTGTTATCCTTTGCCAGTCTGTTTCCATGGTTATTCTCTACAGACTCTTTCTATCTCACAGTCTATACTGGGAAGTTTCTTCACTTTCTTCAGTAACACTACCACTGACCATATCATCTGGACACAAAAGTCGCCCTCATTTCTGATACTTGATTTTTGTTGAGAGGAAAAGTGAATTGGTTAAAAGAGTGCAATAAGGATCCAAATACAGTGACTTTTTTTTCATACATTTAGTATGAAAACTTGAACAGCGAAAGCAGAGCATGTTATTTATATAACTGCATTTAAGCAGTACCAAGACTGAAAAAAAAGGTAATAAATGAAATGTTTTGAAATATACTTAAACAACAAACTTTGAAGAAAGTGTTGTTATAAAATGATTGAAGCAATTTCTATGTGGAAATAAATGTGAAAAATAACTATGATATTTTGGTAAAATATTCACCACTTATAATGCCTCATCTTAATAGCTAACTCAGGTTTAATAGTCTTATAAAAAGTGATCAGTTAAATGATTACTTGCTTATAAATATCTAAACTAGTCCAGTTATGAAATCAGTGTAATACATTGATTTTTAAAACTGCTGCTTTTTATGCTTTAAGGAAAATGTATTTCATATTTGAGTTTAAAGGAATTGAAATTACTTCAGGAAATGAATATAAAATAGGTTCACAGTTAAATTAATAAGCTTTTGTTTATTTGTGGGTGGAGTTATTCTCCAATTTTTTCTGCCATTTTTGGCTCTAGTTCAGGTTTTAGCTTGATTAGCAAAGGTTTTTGACAAACAGTTTATGAAAAAATAAAACTTAAATACATTACACGAGTTGTTAGGACAAAGAATTTTAAAATCTGAGCACTTAGGTGAAGGGACAAGCAGGTTTATGTGTTTAAACAGAAAGAAGGGAAAAGGTACTATGTGATATGGTACTGAAATTTTGATCCCAATAGAATTCATTCCTCTTACGTTGAATCCCCAATCATAATTAAGCCGTATACACAGATTAAATTAACAGAAGCATTTCACATAAATGTTGGTTTCAGTCATCAACTACCCATGAATTCCTGCCCAAGGATACTTAATCAGGATTAAATTTTCTATGAATAATTGAAAAACAAAACACTCACTGGATTTGTTATAATCCGTGTTGGCACTGGATTCTAAGTAGTTGCCATCTTGAATCCTTTGTAATAAAGCCATACTTTTGTGTGTGTGTGTGATGCCCCAGTATTGAGTATGCTAGCTAAAAAATATCAAGTGCCTGATTAAAGAATTGCTAAATGGTTGTCAATACTCGCTGTATAAAATAAGTATTCCCATTAATAGTCACTGATTGGAAATTATTCTGTTGCTGTTTGTCAAGCTGTTCAGGCCTTTTCCTTTTTACTTCTGGCTTATTTTAAAAATATTTTTTATCTAGTTACTGTGTGTTTAAGCAAGAAACAGTGCACTGATCTGGTAGTTAAATTTTTTAATTAAATAGTTAAAATAGTGTAGTGCAACTTAAAAATATCTATGGCTTTGTTTTTGTTTTTCTTTTGTACCTAGTCTCATTGGAAATGACTAGTATTCTGCCTCATTTTCAGGGCAGAATATGTGTTTGTGACCCAAAATGACAAAGTTACCAAGTTCAACCTGCTCATTAAATCATCTCTCTATTAGTTCTTTGTAAATCATTTAGTACATTAGAGCTACAGGTTAAGACTAGAAAGTCTGAGTTATGTTTTAGGTATACATGATCTTCTGAGTGGTCATAACCTTTTCTTTTATCATGTCTCGCTAATAACCCCAGCTATTGTCTGTTGTGTTCAGCTGAGATGCAAAAAAGAAATTAAGCAAAAAAGAAAAAGGTGAAGACTTTTCATGAATTTTGTGAACTTGCCAAAAGGGGAAGGGAAAAATCTTTGTGTTACTTCACTCAAAGAACATAAGTAACTGCAATTAACATATATGAAATTTATTACTCTGCTTGCATTTATGAAACTAACCAGTTTTTTAAACTTTAATTCTTAAATTTATGGTTCGAAATGCTGATAATTTATTTTGTTATTTAAGAGCTTTTGTTAAGTGGAGGAAAGTAGTTGTTAATAAATGTATAAAACTGTTCTTGACTAGTAATCAGGGACAAAATTTATAGTTCATAAGTCATGACACAGTATTCCCTCTTTTTCTGAATGTTTACATAGAGATTCATCACTGCAGATTACAGAAAGTTAAGTGTATACTGCAAACTCTAATTAAAGATAAAAATCTTTTCTACCTTTCTTTGTCAGATAATGCTTTTTTATGTGTTTTTACATTTTTTGAAAGAAGATAAAAATGGTTCATCCAGAGCTTTATTAAGAAGCATTTCTTTTCTTCCCTTAAAAAATAGATGCTTATTTTTATTGACGTGTGTATAATAAGATGGGTGCCTACTGTGATGCATTTTACCAGGCATTTTACCTTCATTATTACTCATCTCTATTGTGATAACCAGGCTCCCATTTAACTGAGTATAAGAGAGAATAAATGATTTCTCTAAGGTCATCAAACTATTTAGTTTTTCCACTTTACCTTCATGATTTAAGGAACACATATTAGCTGTGTTTTAGTGAGAATGAATTGCTGTCCATCATAATTTTTGCTGTTGATTTGAACATTAAAACTGGAATTGTGCTAAAATCAGAACATGGGCTTGAATATCTGTAAGACCTCAGCACACTTCAGTATTTGAACCTGGCTTTTAGCCAGACAGTATTACTAGTGGGAGAGTTAATCTAGGCAGAAGAGCTTGCTTTAGGGTAATTATTTATTATCTCCAGTAAAGTCACATCTGATGAACATAGGAGATACACAAATCTGAGATCATCTCTAAAATAATGAGACTAGAACCTATCTATCAACATGAACATGGGCTCCTTCAGCATGTTTCTTCTAGGAGACTGCACGTTCTTTGGAATTTGGAAATTTGGAATTATCTGTGAAACATTTTCTTAAATAGCTTCTATGGTATGAAATCATTGAGGTTGTTTTTTGTTTGTTCTGAGAATTGATATGATTGTTAGAAGTAGCCAGATATGAAGAGGTAATACCATTTTTTATTCCAACATGTATTTGTGAATTGAGACTAAAATAATGAGATTGTTTTTCCTCTGTGATCTGAAAGTAGTGTGGTAGAAGCACCGTAGCTTGATTTCTTGCAATAGCTCTCTAAGTAATATTACCATGTCCACACTTGGGCAGCCTTCTGCACAGCTCCAGGGGCATCATATGTGTTGTGCTGTAGGAGTGCCATGAAGGCTGGAGGTGAGGAAAGAAGTGGTCCTGCCCACTAGGGCCATTCTCCACATTGTAGCCAAAACAATCTCTTAAAAATGGAAATCATCTGGATGATGAGCATACAGAAATTCTTTGTGCTAATCTTGTAATTTTTTTGTAAGTTTGAAATTATTTCAAAAAGTTTAAAAATCATATAAATCAGATCAAACTACTACTTCCCTGACAAAAACCCTCCATGTGCCTCTCATTGCACTTAGGAAAAGAAGTCCTCGCTCATTACTATGTTCTGCAAGGCCCATATGATCTGGTTATCTCTTAATTTGTACCACTCTCACACATATCCCAGCCTCATTGTCCTTCATCAAAAAAAGATCTAGCTTATATCACAGCCTCAGATACTTGGCACTAGCCATCTTCTCTGCCTGGGACATTCTCTTCCAAATCTTAGCATGGTTGGAAGGCTGAATCCTCATCCTTCAGGTTCTCAGCTCAGATGTCTTTTAGAGAACTCACCGTCTGTGGTGGATTTATATGGTGCAGTTTAGTCAACCTGGAGATAGGTTCCGCAGAATTCTCTTCCATGCATAATTTCAGGACAATGTAGGCCATAAGAAATGTTTGATACAAGATATAGAAGGCAGAAGTAAAGTAGCAGCCAGATCTGCATTCTTTTTGTAAGAGGAAGGGCCAGACAAGGCACAAGGCACTGTTGCAGCTTATCCACATTATTGCTTATCTGTTGGCTTCTCTTGGCCTGTGGGACAACAGCCAGGCCCACAGGAACACCAGTTCCTGCCGGAATGGCTCCTTCAGCTTCTCTGGCTCCTGGGCCAGGTGTGCGTTTTACTCTGACAAAGGGTGCCAGCTTCTGCTGGACAACTCCATCATTCACACTGGAGGATTAGAGGCAGTGAGAGACCTGTATGGCTTCCAGTCCATCCTCCAAGTTCCACTCAGTTCCCACAGGTTCTACTCATCCTAGCAAGTTCCTTGCTTCCCCCATTTCCCATGTCTTCCCTTTCCAACTGCCAGACACAAAAGAAACCGCCTCCTATAATCCCTATAATAAGTCCCTTATTTTGAATATTAAGATACGTGTATGTGTATTAGATCCTAGTGGTTCTTTTCTGATCAGACCCTGATTAACCATACCACCCTATCTAATGCTATTCCCCCATCCTAGTTCTATCGTATTATCCCTTTTTTTGTTTGTTGTACTTAGCTGGTTTATCTTTGTCATCTCTCAAATTAGAATATAAATTTTAAGTGAGTTTGTCTCTATTCATTGCTGTATGCCTAATACTAGGACACTCCCTGGTGCATACTAGATGCTCAAAAATATTTTTGAGTGAATGAAGGCAATGCTGAAAAAGTTCCAAATCTGTACTTAACAGTGTAGTCGTAATTATATAATAGAAGTACCCGTAGTGACTTCAATAATACCTTGCCTATTCTTTGTTCAATTGCATGGAACTTGGTAGTGTGTAAAAATCTTGACTAGTCAAGTAGTTGTCATAAAACATCAATTACGAGAGGATTTCTCAAATTCTCGCAGAGGCAGTTTCTCTTTATTTTATGTAGTCCTGTAATAGGACCATGTATCTGGTTTCTGGCCTGCCACAACTAGAAGCACCAATTTAAAAGAGAAGTTTCTAGTCAGCTAGAGGAGGGAATGTTGACAGTAGTCAGAAGCAGCTGGGAAAAGATAGGAAAACTAGAAATGACAATAACACTCAAATTGCAGCAGCCTGGGGTCATTTAGTGTAGGTGAAAGCAGCCCTGTGTTGTGTATCTCAGTAGACTCTTAAGAGATTTGTTGTTCAATGTATTCATGACAGTGACTGATGGTAATCAAGAAAATATTAAGTTATAAGTTATGTTCAGTAGCCTCAAAGAAGTATGTGAAAACCTTCTAATGTTTTCTTCTTGTTAAACAGGTAATATATGCACATTGTACAAAAATCAGAAAGTTGAAAAAGGTTTGGAAAAGAAGTCCTTCTCTCACTCATTTCCCTTCCCTGAATCCAACCTCTGTTACCAGTTATCTTTCTAGAAATGGCGCCATGCACATATAAACATATATGAAACACAAATTATAGCATAACATACAGACTTTTGCACATTCAGCAATTTATTCTGTAGCCTTACCTAGAATTGTCCCATTTTTTTCACCAATTGCATAGAACTCCATTATATGGATGTATTTTGATTTTTTCAAAGAATCAGTTCTGTTACTGCACGTTGTTGGTTTTCAGTCTTGCTAATACGGACAAGGCTGAAATTAAGACTGTAATCAAGAATTTGCCAGGACTTCCTCCCCTCCTCCCAGAATGCCTCCACTCCAGGTTCCAGGTCTAGATCCTTGGGATTTTCTAGGTGGTAGAAGTATCTTTGTTATTCATAGTGAGCTCTGATAGTTACGCTAACAAGATGACTCAAATAGGGGCTAGCCACACCAGAAGACCAACCATTGGATTAGAGGGTTGGAGTTTTGAGTCATGTGATATTAGCCCAACCTCTGAGGTGGAGAGAGGGGTTGGAGATCGAGTTCAGCTTTATATAGAGATTGAGTCAATTAATCATGCGTGTCATGAAACCCCGAGAGAAACTCTGGTCAGTGATGCTCAAGTGAACTTCCCTGGTTGGCAATACTCTGGTGTGTTCTAGGAGGGTGACATGTCCCTGAGGACACAGAAACTTTGTGTTTGGGATCCTCTTACACCTTGCTCTATGTATGTCTTCTTTTGGCTGTTCTGATTTGTATCCTTTTGCTATAATAAACTATAATAGTATGCATAGCACTTTGCTGAGTTCTGTGAGTTGTTCTATTTAATTATAGAACCTGAAGGTATTGTGGGGACCCCAGAACTTGCAGCCAGTTGGTCAGAAGTAAGGATGGCCCTGGGAATGCCCAAAGTTGCTAGTTTCTGAAGTTAGGGCAGTCATATGGAGGACTGGGCCCTTAATCTGTGAAGTTTGGCTTAACTTCAGGCAGTTGGTGTCAGAAGCCATTGCAAATATCCTGATTATCCGTGCAAAACAAAAACACTTAATAGAAAATTATGTTGTACTCTCTGTACGGATAATTTTCGGTTAAGTGTTTTTGTTTTCCATGGATTGTACTAGATATCAATCTGATAAATAACTTTTATTCATTATAGTTTTAATTTGCATTTCTCTTATTAATTTTTGTTTTAAAACCATTTTCTTTCCAGTTCTACGATCTGTTAATGTATTTTTCCCACTTTTCTATTGGGTTGGTTGTCTTTTTCTTATTGATTTGTTAAAACTCTTTATAACAGAAATTGGTCATTTGTGATATGAGTCTGAACTGTGTTTCTCAATTTGTGATTTTTCTCTTTACTTTTTTAATGGTATCTTTTTCTTGTAGTTTTTTTAATGCAGGTGGAATTATCAGTCTTTTATTTTTTTCTTCTGTGTTCTACCTGTTTCACAGGTAGAAAAGCCTTAACTCTTTGAGATTATGTTTAAATGCCCTGTATTTTCATCTGGTGGTTTTATGGTTTTATGTTTTATGTTTTTTTCATCCACCTGGAATTTATTTTGCTGTTAAAATATGAATTCGAGATCCCACTTAATTTTTTTCAGATGGTTGTTGACTTATTGCAATATCATATGTTATATAATCCATCTTTACTGATTCGTTGCTAATTGATTTCTGGACTTTTAAGGCTATCTGATGAACTGTTGATCTGGTACCACACTGTTTCAATTATTGTAGTCTTAAAATTGCTGTACTCTTTGGTAGGGATAATTTTCTGTTAAGTGTTTTTGTTTTTTATAATTTTCCAATTAGTCTTGCTCATTTTTTATATAAACTTTGAAATCAATTTTTCTGATTTTCAAAAGAAAAAAAATCCTGTTTAGTATTCTTAGTGGAATGAATTAAATTTCCATAGCAATTTAGGGAAATTTGACTTTCTTAACGTGTTGTGTTAAACCCACAGGTGGTAGCATGCCATTGACTCCTCAGCCAAGCATATTATCAACTGTCGGAAGCTAGGTTTTCCCATAGTGATCCAAGAAACTAGTACGAAATGCCTTTCTGATTTTTTAAAACTTGTATACATATATAGTACATATTATATATACTTATATATTAAGTAATCAGAAGTATGTGTTTCTCAATCACCTTTTAAAGACTTCTTTATATAGCTCTTGTACATTTCTTGATATGAATACGTTAATGTTTTCTTTCATTATGTTGCATATGGCTTTTGTTTTCTGCATGAAAACTATTGATTTCTGTGTTCTAATTTTGTTCCCAGTCACCTAACTGAATTCTTCTAACAGTTGTAATAAATTTCTGGTTGGCTCTCTTGTGTTTTCTAGGTAAACAACCGTATTGTCTGCAAATGATCATTATTTTTGTCTTTTCTATTCAATTTTTTACCTCTAATTGTTGCTCCTTCAACTTAAAAATGAAAACTCCAAAGCAAGCAAAAACAAGGAAATAATAAAGAGCAGGTATCAATGAATTTGATTATGGAAAAACTATAGAGAAAAATTAACAAAACCAAAAGCTCATTCTTTGAAAAGATTAGTAAAAGTTACAAGCCTCTAGCAAGACTGACAAAAGAAAAAATACACAAATTACTAATATCAGGAATAAAAGGAGATACCAGACTGCAGACATTAACAGAACAGTAAGAAAATAGTACAAACAAACAAAAAAATCCTCTACTAACATAAATATGGCAATTTAGATGAAATAACCAATTCTCTGAAGACTATATGGCAAGAACTATAAAAGGTCTGAGATTTTACATACTTACAAGCTAACTAACCTGTTACGGCAAGCACCATGAGCTTCATTTTGGTTTACATTGGTTATACATATATCTGAAGTTTATGGAGGCAATACAGGCAGGACTACATGAATATTCCACATGCAGTGGATTTGTGTTGCACCCAAGGAACACTGAACCTAGACAGTTTATCTCCTTTATAACTGGCTGTTTGTCAAGGGGGAAACATTTCCTCATCCTGCTCACTATATACACAACCTTGAGACATGGCCTAGATAAAGAGTAGTTAGAGCCTTGTGTTCTTGGTCTCCCGATTAGGAACATGCAGGGATGCAAAAGGATGGTGGACTGCCTCTCCCAACATCACAAACTACCAAAACCCACTCAAGAAATAAATATCCAAAATAGTCCTATAACTATCAAAGGAATTGAATTCTTATTTAAACAACTTTTGAAACAGAAATCTCTAGTCCCAGATGGTTTCATGGGTAAATTCCACCAAACATTTAAAGAAATAACACTGATTCTACACAGTCTATTCCAGAAAAATAGAAGAGGTGGGAGAGAAAGGTGCAAAGGCAAGTTTGTGAAGAAAGGAATGCTTTTGATGCTTTTGCAACAAATGATGTTGAAACTAATGGACATCCATATGCAAAATAAATGAACCTCAACCTAATTCTCTCACCTTGTATTAGTGTGTTTTCACACTGCTGATAAAGATACCCGAGACTGGGTAATTTATAATGAAAATGAGGGGTGTGTGTGTGTGTGTGTGTATGTGTTTGAGATGGATTCTTGCTCTTTCGCCCAGGCTGGAGTGCAATGCCATGATCTTGGGTCACTGCAACCTCCGCCTCCCTGGTTCAAGTGATTCTCCTGCCTCAGGCTCCCAAGTAGCTGGGACTACAGGCCAGTGCCACCATGCCCAACTAATTTTTGTATTTTTAGTAGAGATAGGGTTTCACCATGTTGGCCAGGTTAGTCTTGATCTCTTGACTTCGTGATCTGCCCGCCTTGGCCTCCCAAAGTGCTGGGATTACAGGCATTAGCCACTGTGCCTGGCCAGTGAAAAAGAGGTTTAACAGACTTACAGTTCCATGTGGCTGGGGAGGCCTCACGATCATGGCGGAAGGCAAAAGGCATGTCTTACATGGCGGCAGATGGGAGAATGAGAGCGAAGTGAAAGGGGATTCACCTTATAAAACCATCAGCTCTTGTGAGACCTATTCACTACCAGGAGGATAGTATAAGAGAAACCACCCCCATGATTCAGTTATCTCCCACTGGGTCCCTCCCACAACATGTGGGAATTATGGGAGCTACAATTCAAGATGAGATTTTGGTGGGGACACAGCTAAATCATATCACACCTCATACAAATATTAAAATGAATCATAGATCTAAATGTAAAACATAAAACTAGAAAACTTTTAGAACACAGGAGAAAATCTTTATGATGAGGTTATGCAAATAATTCTTAGACACCTAAAACATAATCCGCAGAAGATAAAAAATGGCAAATTTGATTTCAAAATGAAAAACTTTTGTTCTGCAAAAGACACTGTCAAGAGAATGAATAGACAGGCAATAGTCTGGGAGAATATTTGTAAATACGATAAAGTTTAATAAAGGATTCCATATAAAGAATGTATTAAAAACTCTTAAAACTCTACAGTGAGAAAACAACCCAATTAAAAAAATGAGCCTAAATCTTGAACAGATATTTCACCAAAGAATAAATATACAGCTAGCAAATTAACACATGAGAAGATGTTCACTATAATTAGTCATTAGGGAAATGCAAATTAAAAGGTTGGAGAGATACTACTACACATCTATTAAAATAGCTAAAATAAAAATACTGAAATTACCAAGTCCTGGAAAGGATGTGGAGCAGCTGGAACTCTCCTACATTGCTTGAGGGAATGCAAAATAGGAGAGCCATTCTGAAAAACAGTTTTGCAGTTTCTTATGAAGTTAAATTACCATATGACCCAGCAATTCCACTCCTTGGTATTAACCCTAGAGAAATGAATGGCTCATACAAAAACCTGTGCATACTGTTTATAGCAGCTCCATTCATAATTATAAAAAACTGTTAATGACCCAGATGTCCTGAATTGATAAAGTATGATGTATCCCTACAAAGGAATATTATTAGTAATAAAAGGAAACTTGATTCACACAACTTGTATGAGAATCAAAGGCCTTATGTTGGATGAAAGAAGCTAGTCTTAAAAAGTTACATGTTATTGTATGATTCAACTTAGATGGCATTCTCATATAGACAAAGCTACAGTAATGGGGAAAACATCAGTGGTTGCCAGGAGTTACAGGTGAGGACAGGGTATGATTACAAAGGGGTAACACCAAGGAGTTTTGAGGGAGGTGATGGAACTCTTCTTTATCTTGACTGTGTAGTGGTTATCTCAGTCTAGATGTATGTTAAAATTCAAAGAATTGTATATTAAAGACGTCAATTTTACTGTATCATGATTTTTTTTATTGTACTTTAAGTTCTAGGGTACATGTGCACAATATGCGGGTTTGTTACATATGTATACATGTGCCATGTTGGTGTGCTGCACCCATTAACTCGTCATTTACGTTAGATATATCTCCTAATGCTATCCCTCTCCCCTACCCCTACCTCACGACAGGTCTCAGTGTGTGATGTTCCCGTTTCTGTGTCCAGGTGTTCTCATTGTTCAATTTCCACCTATGAGTGAGAACATGCGGTGTTTGGTTTTCTGTCCTTGCGACAGTTTGCTGAGAATGATGGTTTCCAACTTCATCCATGTCCCTATGAAGGACACAAACTCATCCTTTTTTATGGCTGCATAGTATTCTGTGGTGTATATGTGCCACATTTTCTTAATTCAATCTATCATTGATGGACATTTGGGTTGGTTCCAAGTCTTTGCTATTGTGAATAGTGCCGTAATAAACATATGTGTGCATGTGTCTTTATATCAGCATGATTTATAATCCTCTGGGCATATACCCAGTAATGGGATGGCTGGGTCAAATGGTATTTCTAGTTCTAGATCCTTGAGGAATTGCCACACTGTCTTCCACAATGGTTGAACTAGTTTACACTCCCACCAACAGTGTAAAAGTGTTCCTATTTCTCCACATCCTCTCCAGCACCTGTTGTTTCCTGACTTTTTAATGATCACCATTCTAAATGGTGTGAGATGGAGTCTCATTGTGGTTTTGATTTGCATTTCTCTGATGGCCAGTGATGATGAGCATTTTTTCATGTGGCTTTTCACTGCATAAATGTCTTCTTTTGAGAAGTGTCTGTTCATATCCTTTGCCCACTTTTTGATGGGGTTGTTTTATTTTTTCTTGTAAATTTGTTTAAGTTCTTTGTAGATTCTGGATATTAGCCCTTTGTCAGATGGTAGATTGCAAAAATGTTCTCCCATTCTATAGGTTGCCTGTTCACTCTGATGGTAGTTTCTTTTGCTCTCAGAAGCTCTTTAGTTTAATTAGATCCCATTTGTCAATTGTGTCTTTTGTTGCCATTGCTTTTGGTGTTTTAGACATGAAGTCCTTGCCCATGCCTATGTCCTGAATGGTATTGCCTAGGTTTTCTTTTAGGGTTTTTATGATTTTAGGTCTTACCTTTAAGTCTTTAATCCATCTTGAATTAATTTTTGTATAAGGTGTAAGGAAGGGATCCAGTTTCAGCTTTCTACATATGGCTAGCCAGTTTTCCCAGCACCATTTATTAAATAGGAAATCCTTTCCCCATTGCTTGTTTTTCTCAGGTTTGTCAAAGATCAGATGGTTGTAGATGTGTGGTATTATTTCTGAGGCCTCTGTTCTGTTCCATTGGTCTATATCTCTGTTTTGGTACCAGTACCATGCTGTTTTGGTTACTGTAGCCTTGTGGTATAGTTTGAAGTCAGGTAGCGTGATGCCTCCAGCTTTGTTCTTTTGGCTTAGGATTGTCTTGGCAATGTGGGCTCTTTTTTGGTTCCATATGAACTTTAAAGTAGTTTTTTCCAATTCTGTGAAGAAAGTCATTGGTAGCTTGATGGGGATGGCATTGAATCTATAAATTACCTTGGGCAGTATGTCCATTTTCCCGATATTGATTCTTCCTATCCATGAACATGGAATATTCTTCCATTTGTTTGTGTCCTCTTTTATTTTGTTGAGCAGTGGTTTGTAGTTCTCGTTGAAGAGGTCCTTCACATCCCTTGTAAGTTGGATTCCTAGGTATTTTATTCTGTTTGTAGCAATTGTGAATGGGAGTTCACTCATGATTTTTTTAAATAAAATAAAAAATGAATGTGGTTTAATGCCTTTTCATCATCCAAGAATATGATGATATAATTATTCTCTTTTGTTCTATCAACATGGTGAGCAGCAGTAATAGATTTCCTGATGTAGAACCATCATTCAATACATTTTGGAAAGTTTTATCATCCCAAACTGATGAGATTTTTTTAAAAAAACGGCCAGACACGCTGGCTCTCACCTGTAATCCCAGCACTTTGGGAGGCCGAGGCGGGTGGATCACTTGATGTCAGGGGTTCAAAACCAGCCTGGCCAACATGGCGAAACCCCGTTTCTACTAAAAATACAATAATTAGCTGGGCATGGTGGCATGTGGCTGTAATTCCAGTTACTGGGGAGGCTGAGGCAGGAAAATCACTCGAACCCAGGAGGCAGAGGTTGCAGTGAGCCGTGATCATGCCACTGCACTCCTGCCTGGGCGGCAGAGCAAGACTCCGTTTCAAAAAAAAAAAAAAAAAATCCGGGTACTTAATACGGTATAAACTCTAGCAGTATGAAGAATGAGAACATTCAGATTCACTCTCGAGTCATATCTGTTTGCTTTGAAAAGTCTATATAAATCAGCTGTTTTGTTTTGTTTTGTTTTGTTTTTTTGAGGCAGTCTTGCTCCGTTGCCCAGGCTGGAGTGCAGCGGCACAATCTCAGCTCACTGCAACTTCTGCCTCCCGGGTTCAAGCAATTCTCCTGCTTCAGCCTCCCGAGTAGCTGGGATTATAGGCTCCCGCCACCACGCCCTGCTAATTTTTGTAGTTTTAGTAGAGACGGGGTTTCACCATGTTGGCCAGGCTGGTCTCAAATTCTCGACCTCAAGTGATCCACCCACCTCAGCCTCCCAAAGTGCTGGGATTACAGGCGTGAGCCACCACACCAGGCAAGTTGTACTGTTTGAATTTTTGCTTTATACATCACTTATATTTCAGATTTATTGCCACTAGGTGCTGTAAAATATGGCTGGTTAGGTATAAAAGATGTTGAAACCTTTCACAATTAGAAGGTATTATGATATGCTGGGAAAGAGCATCGCCTTTGTGGCAAGACAGACCTGAATTCAAATCTTGGCTGTGCCATTTTTCAACAATTTTCTTATTTGTAATCTGTTTCAGAGCAAACAGTCATTCTTTTAGTACAGGAAAAGGTCCTACAAGATAGAGTGAGAAGTGGCCAGATCTGAGAGATGAGTTCTGATATTAGGAGCTCATGGAATTGTTGTAAAGATTATGTATGGTGCTTGTTCCCACTCAGCGCAATGCTCATTGTTTATAGACTTGAAGGTTGTGTGTAAAATTTTCAGCAAGCCTGATGTTCTTCCTAATCTGTCTGTTCGTGGAGATAATATTTAAATGTGCATGAGATGAAATGTTTGTTTTAAATAATCATACATATGTGGTTAGAACAGAAAGTTAGGTGTGTTTGGGATATGTTGAAGATTCTATCTAATTCACACATGACTGCATTCCAACTTACTCCCACACAAAATAAACTTTTAAATCTCTTGCCTAGCCTGTGAGCTTTATAGATCTTTCAGAAGATTAGTTTTTAAGACTTACTCAGAAGTCAATGTTTGTAAAAGGCTTTTTTTTTTTTTTTGGCGAGGGGGCCAGGGTAAGTAAGAGACAGATTGTTTCAGTGCAAAGTGGTTTCTTTCTGAGTACACCACAAATTGCTCTAACTTATGTTCCTCTTCAAATTAGTAGACTATGTTTTATTTCATTTTGTAAAGACAGCAGCTTTTGTGGAAATAAATGATACCTGGTAGTTGTTAAATTTTAATATTTCCAAACTAACAAGGCTTTTAAATCCCTGTGAATTCTATCTTTGATTGTTCTTCAAAGAATGTAGAGTGGTTCATAGAGTTAACCTGAGAATTCAAGATGAAAAACATTCCTGGCAGAGGAAGGTTGGGTTTTAAACACATAGCAAAAATTACAGATTATGGCTTCTATCTAGATTTTAAGGTCATAGGTCTTTCACCTTTTAAAATATGAATTCCCTTCCAGAGAGCAACATTTCCTGCCAGCTCTTCAGCTTCCAGGAACCCCTCTCTCAGATCCAGCCACTCCTCACTCTATCCAGTGAGAACTCTTCAGTGTGCTAAAAGAATCACCGTTTGCTCCAAACCAGATGTTTCCCTCCAGGGCTCTGCTTTAAGTCGGTAAGGCAATGTTTCCTGCCCTTTGTCTTCTCCGTATTTTTCATACTTCTCCTCTTTATCATAATGTTGTTTTGGTTTTTCTGATTCTTGATGATACACCACTGTCAGCTCAAGCTTATGCTGAATTTCAACAGCTGTGACATGTCTAAACTGCATTATCTTGAAAGCATTGGCTCTAGTGAAAACTAGAAAGGAGCCAAATTAATAAAACAAAACATTTCAAAGGGTTCCTATGGATACATCCTGAAACTAGGAAGTACATACTGAGTTGAGTTGACTCACTCAGCCTGTAATAGCCTCTTCTACACTGCTGCAGCATTTGTGTACACACTGTATAATACATGCTTCAGGAGAATTGGAGCATCTGATGATTGCAATCACATCACTAAAGGTGCACCTTTTTGCCTATGAAATCCATTCTTAAATGGGTTATTGTGTTTGAAGTGATTTATTACAATCTTTAGAGATAAAATATAAATACCATACTAGGGGTGTGGAAACCAAGGTACAAAATGATATGTTTTATGTAGAGGAGTAATCAGAAAATAATGAGTATGCATTCTAATAAGGGTAAAGTCACTAGAGCAGATTGAAAAGACTTCCTTTTATTGCAAGTTGAACCTGTGCAAAGCTGGACTCAGGCAGTAATAACATGATGCTACGTTCCTTTGCCTCTGGTTTTATGAGATCTTTATGTGTCCAGTGTGACTTTCTTCTTTATATATTCATGTTTTAGTTTTAATATATCTACCTTGAGTTTGATTTTTTTTTTTAAGGAGCTTCTGGGCAGGAATGTAAACACTACTGTACAGCCTCTGGGTTATAAGTGGTGGGGGCGGAGGTGGTGGCGGAGGAGGAGTCAGAAAAGGAGGAATAGATTCTGAAGTGAAGATCAGCTTATTTTTTATTTGAAAAGGAAATGCTTTTTATCTCCATATATATAATGACTTTTTTCTGGGTTATTTGCGTATGCTTGGCCTTTTCTGTTAGTTCTTCATCTTTTTCTTTACACTTGCTAAGAACTGTGCCTACAATGCATATTGAAAATATTTTTCCTGCTTTGTGATTTGCTTTTCAGTTTTTTATATGATTGTTTTGGCATACAGAAATTTAAAGCTTTCATGTAATCAAGTATGTGAATATTTTCCTCTGGGGTTCCTGCATTTGGTTTTCTTCAGTACCCAAGATTCCATCTTCACTGGCACCTGTATACACTAATGCCATGGCTTCAATTGTTACAATCAATCTTTAATCTACTTGGAATTTATTTTTATATAAAACAATAGTTCTTATCCAGGCTATGCATTAGAATCACATGAGAAAAAAAAATATTCATGCCTAGATTCCATCCCAGACTAATTTGTCGAGAATCTCTGAGGGTGGAGTGTGGTCACTGTATTGTTTCTGAATTTCTGCAAGTGACTTGAGATGTACAACCAGACTCAAGAACCGCTGTGTAAAGGGTCAGGTAGGGATCCAACATTTTCTTTTTCCAAATTGTTCCAATCCACCCTGCAAAGACATTTTTGAAGAATGCTGATGTACAAATTGTCATGATAAAATAAGTGTTAAGTTAAAAAAAATGAAAACTTCATATATGCCAATACTCTCCAATTCCAACTTTGTGCTACTATATATAGTATTATATAAGAACTGAAAAAATGCAACCAAATCTTGATGATTATCTCAGGGTGGTGGAATTTAGATTTTCTTATTTATCCTTTTCTTCATTTTCCAAATACTCTACAAAGATCATGTTTTACTCTTTGTAATAAGAAAAATTGTAAAAGAATTTTAATATTTAAAAATCAAAGATTATCGTCTAGTTATTTATTTATTTATTTATTTTGAGATGGAGTTTTGCTCTTGTTGCCCAAGCTGGAGTGCAATGGTGGAATCTCAGCTCACTACAACCTCCGCCTCCCAGGTTCAAGTGATTCTCCTGCCTCAGCCTCCCAAGTAGCTGGTATTATTACAAGCATGCACCACCACACCTGGCTAACTTTTTATTTTTAATAGAGACAGGGTTTCACCATGTTGGTCAGGCTGGCCCTGAACTCCTGACCTCAGGTGATCTGCCCACCTCAGCCTCCCAAAGTACTGGGATTACAGGTGTGAGCCACTGCGCCTGGCCTATTTTTATTTTTTTATTTTTTCTTTTCTAGTCATTTTTTTACAAGTACATAGAAGAGTACTTTGACAGCCCTAGCATCTTCCCTAAGTGCTAGAGTGCAGCAAGGGGATGTGAAACATTTTATCTAAACATTTGACTATTTTGATCAGATCAGAGTGGCAATTCTTAAAATCTTAGACCTGGGCCAGGTGCAGTGGCTCATGCCTGTAATCCCAGTACTTTGGGAGGCTGAGGCGGGCAGATTACAAGGTTAGGAGTTCGAGACCAGCCTGGCCAATATGGTGGAACTCCGTCTCTACTAAAAATAGAAAAATTAGCCAGGAGTGGTGGCATGCGCCTGTAGTCCCAGCTACTCGGGAGGCTGAGGCAGAAGAATCTCTTGAACCCAGGAGGCAGAGGTTGCAGTGAGCCAAGATCACACCACTGCAGTCTAGCCTGGATGGCAGAGTGAGACTCTGTCTCAAAATAAAAAAGAAAAAAAATCTTAGATCTGAAAAGGAGTCTTAGAGGTTCTATTAAAATAATCCCCTTATTTTACTGACCAGGAATCTAAAGCCTCCAGGGATAAAAATTTGCTGAAAACACGTGGTCACATAGAAGCAGAACCAAGACCAGAACAGGCAAAACTGATCTATGGTGATAGAAATAAGAACAGTGAGAGCTGATTGGAAGGGGACACAAGAGAACTTTCTGGGGTGCTAGAAATATTCTTATTTTGACTGAATATTGGTTACATGGATATATACACTTATCAAAATTCACCAAAATGTACACTTAAGATGCATACATTTTACTCTATGTAAATTTTACCTAAAAATATTTTTAAAGATGCCATTGTAATCACAGCTATGAAGGGAGCTAACAAAGTTGTTCCACATAAGATGGGGACATAACTAACTAGGCACAAGGCATAGAAGCAAAATTCATATTGGACTTAAAATCCAATGACTAAGTTATAGAGTAGATTTTACTCTACAAGACCTGAATGTTAAATGGAAGCATTACATGGAAGAACTGGAAATGTATTATTTTGTTTTACTTAGTCTAGCTAGGCTAAACCCAGTGGAATGTTAGATTAAATTGGATTTTAGTATTTTGAGAGGACTATTGAAGAGAGTAGAAGAAAATTAGCTAAAACAATGTAAAGTAGATCCTATGAGGAAATGTAAAACGACAGATAGTTACAAGGATTAAAGAAAAGGCTGAGGGGACTTCTTAAAAACAAAAATGTAAATGAGGCTGGGCGAGGTGGCTCACACCTGCAGTCCCAGTACTTTGGAAGGCTGGGGTGGGAGGATCGCTTGAGCCCAGGAGTTCAAGACCGGACTGGCAACATAGTGAGACTCCATCTCTACAAGTATATATATACACACTCGTAGACTAGTATAGTCTATACTAGTATACACTAGTGATATACTGTATCACTAGTCTATAACTTAGTTATTGGATTTTAAGTCCAATATGAATTTTGCTTCTATGCCTTGTGCCTAGTTAGTTATGCCCGCATCTTATGTGGAACAACTTTGTTTGTCAGCTCCCTTCATAGCTGTGATTACAATGCCATCTTTGAAAAAATATTTCTGGGTAAAGTTTACCTAGAGTAAAATGCATGGATCTTAAGTATACATCTTGGTGAATTTTGATAGATGTATACATCCATGTAACCAACATCATATATATATCTGGGCATGGTGGTAAGCGCCTGGGTTCCAGCTACTCGGGAGGCTGAGGTGGGAGGATCACTTGAGCCCAGGAGTTAGAGCTGCTTTGAGCTATGATATCACCCTACTGCACTCCAGCCTGAGCAACAGAGCAAGACCATGATTCTATTTTTTTTTTAAGTAAATGAAGGGCAAGTGTGTGATATGGAGGACATAGCTCTTTTATATTTCACAGATAACAGAATTATATGCAATAATTCCAAACTATGGTAAAAGCAATTTAGGTTAGCTTTTTAGAAAGAGCTTAGTGATTGGGCATGCTCCTGCCTGCCAAAAGTCAGTCGCCATAGTCCAATGCTGATGGTGCTACGGGAAGCAAAGGAAAGGACAACTGGCCACTGAGAGCCTCTCTCAGCCCTGAGTTGGGGACCACAGGACATCTGAGAGTATTACTTAATGGAATCCATGAAAGAAAAACTCTAAGTCAGTACACATCCTCATTCATTTAGGCTCTCATCAACTATGGAAGGAAGGAAGCTGTTTGTTAATTTTTAAGAAATGATTAATAAGAATCCTTTGGCTTTTGATCTTCAGGGCTCAACTTAGGTGTGAGTTCCTCTGGGAAGCCTCTCTGGCTCCCCTAGCTCCCAGGTGGGTTAGATACCCCTCCCTTATGCTCCTGTGGTTCTTGCCTTGCCATACTGCACTTCAATTTTCCATTTTCTTCCTCTTCGCTACACTTTGAGCTCCCTGAGGGCAAGAACTGTATCACTAGTCTGTTCTCAAAACTTAGCAGGAAGCCTAACACATAATAGGTACTCAATAGATATTTGTTGAAAGATGACCACCAGCCTAAATAAGTTGGCTAATGGGAAAAATGACTTCCTAATGGCTACATGCAGCACTTTGAGAGGCTGAGGTGGGAGGATTGCTTAAGCCGAGGAGTTTTTGAGACCAGCCTGAGCAACATAGTGAGATCCCATCTCTACAAAAACTACAAAAATTAGCTGGGCAAATATGAAATATACAAAAATTAAAAAAAATTAGTCCCAGCTGTTTGGGAGACTGAGGTGGGAGGATCACCTGAGCCCAGGAGGTCAAGGCTGCAATGAGCCATGATCACACCATTGCACTCCACTCTGGGTGACAGAGACCCTGTCTCAAAAGAAAAAAGAAGTATTTTTTCATTTTAATTGAAAATTCCTTTTTTCTCATACTCCATTGTAAAACTAAATACACAAGAAAATTAGAGGAGTTTAATAGGGGAAAATTGGAAAGTATAATCAAGCAAAGAATATTACAAGCAAAAAACAGAAAAACCTATCTCTACCAACTAGACACTACTGTTAATAAATTTGTATATATTCTTGCAGATTTTCCCCCTTAAGGTTAAGTATAATATAAATATCACACACATATTAAATGGGATAATTCTATAATATTATTTCATCACATGCAGGATATATTAATTTTTAGCACCAGTTAAAATGCCTGAACACTATTCCACTGTGTGAACATAACTTACTTAACGAATTCCTAGACATGTGGATTTTTCATTTTTATAAACAATGCTAAATTGTTTCTTAAAGATTTGTAAAGGCAAGTAGCCTCTTTCGTCAAGGGGAAGGTAACATAACAGAAATGCATCTTCACTAAAAGTTCCGCTAGACTGGAGTGGACCTGTTTTATTGGGCACTCCATCTGGCATGTAGTAGGCACTAGGTGAGTTTTATAGGACAGCAAACGAGAGAAAGGGCAGGATGCCAGGATAGTAGCCTTTCCCCTCTGTAGTGAAATTCTGTACTTCTTATTCAATTCTGGTTTCTGTTTCATGCCCAAATTAACTTTTTTACTTTGCAGTCACTCATTTATTCATAGCACAAATGTAATAGTATTTCTGCTGTTAATTTTAGTTTGTTTTAATTTCCTTCCTGCTTGTAGTGTTTTCATGGTTTGTCTTTATCAGCAATATTAGTTTATGATGTCAATTCATTGTACCTTTTAAACTTTACATAGCACTTTGTACAATGCCAAGCATTTTTAGAAGTTTCATAAATAACATTTGATGTTGTTATTGAGTTCCTACTATATCTTCTTTCATTCGTGAAGTTTTACTCACTGCTTGCTATGTCCCAAGGGGTGTGTTAGAGGTGAAGATACAAAGGAATGAGAAAGGGGATGGAGGCTCTGTCCTCAGGAAGCTCTTACAGTAACAGATAGGCATGGAATCAGACACAGGCATTACAGTGAGTAAGTACCAGAGGAGTTCTGCACACAGTTTAATGGAAAGACTGGAGAAAGCAACTGCAGGGTTTTGATGGTGGACAGAGAGGGCTTCATGGTGATGAAAGGCAAGGTGAAGATATTGGAATCTTGAAGAATGAGCCAGGAAGTTTACCAGAAGGCCCAAGGAAGGAAGGGCATTCCAAGCAAACTAAATGGCCCATGCAAAGCAGAGGTCTGAATGAGCTTATTTGGGGAAATACATGTTGTTTGGTAAGGCCAGAGGGCAGGACACAAGTTGGAGAGTGCCAGAAGAGGCTAGCAAGGTGGTCAATCAAAAAGCCTTTTGAATAACAGACTAAGGAATACAAATTCTACTCATGTATTTATGTATTTATTTTTGAGACAGAGTTTCGCTCTGTCACCCAGGCTGGAGTGCAGTGCTGCAATCTTGGCTCACTGTAGCCTCTGCCTCCTGGGTTCAAGTGATTCTTGTGCTTCAGCCTCTGGAGTAGCTTGGACTTTAGGTTCCTGCCACCATACCTGGCTAATTTTTGTATTTTTGGTAGAGACAGGATTTCACCATGTTGGCCAGGCTGATCTTGAACTCCTGGGCTCAAGCCATTCGCCTGTCTTGGCCTCTTAAAGTGCTGAGATTACAGGCATGAGCCACCCTGCCTGGCCTATTTTTTATTTCTTATTTACTTATTTATTTTTGAGGCAGGATCTCGCTCTGTTACCCAGGCAAAAGTGCTGTAGCACAATCACAGCTCACTACCACCTCAACCTCCTGGGCTCATATGAGCTTCCCACCTCATTTTAAAAAATTTTTGTGAAGATGAGGTCTCACTATGTTGCCTAGGCTGCTCTTGAACTCCTGGGCTCAGGTGAGCTGGGTCCTCTTCCCTGGGTCTTACAAAGCTTCAGCAAAGGTGTCAGAGTGGCTGTGTTCTTTTCTGCAGCCCATAATGTTCTTCCAAGCCTACGTGGTTGTTAGCAGAATTCAGTCCCTGTTCTCTTACTGGCTGTCAGCCACGGCCACTCTTAGCATCTAGAGGCTGCTCCCAGTTCCTTGCTATGTGGCCCTCTCCCAGGTCCTCTCTCAGCACAGCAGTTTACTTCTTCAGGGGCAGCAGGAGAATCTCTCTGACTTCTAGAGTTTAGTTTATTTCTAGACCCTCTTTAAAGGGCTCTCCTGATTAGATCAGGCCCACTCAGGCTTATCTCTCTTTTGATTAACTCAAGGCCAGCTGGGGAGGGACTTGAATTACATCTGCACGATCCCTTCACTTTTGCCACACGGGGTATCACTGGAGTGCTCTCTCATCACATTCATGGTCCTGCTTATACTCGAAAGTGTGGGTCCCTGGGGGCATCTTAGAATTCTGCCTACCACAGAGAGTGTGTCATGAATTAAAACAGAAAGTACATGAAGAAGGGCAATTTCATTGGGGTTAAATATTGAGTTTTGTCTGCAAATGAATATTGTTTGAAATATCTGTGTCATGTGGTAGAGAATACTGTATTTGCTGACTTTCTACATAGTACCTATGGGCTCTGACACACATTTTGTGTCAGCTCAAATCCTACAAAATCATCTTCCTAATCACTGTAGTCACCCAATGGAACAAAAGTAGTAACTGCAAGGATGACAAGAGCATCTTAAAATGTCTTTGCATCGTTACAATCTTAATGTAAAAATTTCATCTTATATGCTTTCACTTCACTTATAGTTTTGTGTCTATGACACACATATACACACACATCTTGAAATAATATAAAATTATTTCACATTACATATTTGCTTGCAGGTAGTGTGAGATATTCTTGTGAAAGGTATATGTACAAAATCTTCTTTTACATATTTTGCCAACAGTATACATTTATTCCCCAATGCTAATGGATTCTCTGGCTTCAGGACAGAAACTAAAACACATTCTTTCTTACGCTTTGAATTTTAAGAAAAAGTATCTTTATAATGATATGTTATTATGTACTGCTACAGAGTGTAACCTCATGCAGTAAAATATAGTTTATGTGATGCCTGATACTACACAGTTGACGTTGGTGAATATTGCCATATTTTCATTTACAGCACATGGGTTGGCATTTTATAGGAAAAGCCTGTTGTTAAAGCTACACAATTGCCCTACAAAGGTTAAAACAGTTGCCAACTGAGAGGAGGCACTGCCTGAAGCCTTTGAGACACTCTTTCTACAAGAACAACATCAAACAAGATGGTGGATGGCTTCATTAGCAGCCTGTTTGAATAGCATTTTCTCACTTTGAGATAAAAATGTTCTGAAGAGTTTGTTTAGGTCTACTAATGAATATTTCATCCCAGATAGAGAAAGCACACAGGGGAATATTGCACAAACAACCGGTCCATGAACTCTCTCACCCTTTGTGTTCAAGTGGTGTGTGTATCTGAAGAGGATGGGGCTGCATATTTGACGGCACCGACTCTTTTCAAACATGGTTTTGCTGTTGTCATTTAGCTTTGCTTGTCTTGTGAAACAACTGAATTCTCACTCGCGCTCTAGAAGCATAGGACATTGTTGAGAAATTAAATCAATATGTATTGAGCAAACATCTAATTTTAGGATTTTTAAAACTCTCTCTCCTAAAGACCTCTATTAGGCTGAAACTTTACATGGAATACAAAATTAAAAGGTTTACAAATAAGTATGTTTTGCTGTGTCGTATAATGATTTAAATTTATGAGTTAAAAAAAAAAATCTTTGAAGTGTATCAGCCCTTACATGTTCACAAGATCTGGAGGATCAGGGCCCTCATTTGCATTTTTGTATTTTCTTTAGCTCAAAATAGATTTGATTAAAAAACAAAATTTGGCATGAGATTAATCCATAATAGGATTTTATTGCTTCTGTTATTTTTTAAAAAAACAATGTTATGCTTTGAGGTGTGATTAGCTCATAAGTACAGCAGCTACTTTTCAGATATGTCTCATTTCATTATTTTTAGTATTCACCCGTTGGCTTCCACATTTGTGGAATGGTGTTGGAATTGTACACTTTAGCTCACTTTCCTTTCATCTACCCAGAAGCACAAAATTTAGCACCAGTTTCTTTAGCCAGATTGTGACAAATGAGTCCTCATAGTTACTAGGTATGACGTGTAATATATTTGAAAAGCTAACAGGTTTGCCAACAAGTACATCCAGTAGATATTAGAGTTGTAAGAAATTTAAAGTTAATGGCTGAAATGCTAGAATTGAGTTGCCTACCTTGCCTCAGGAATATATAGTACAAGGGCTAGATTTTGCTCCATTAGACAGCTATGTAAGTAAAGATTATAGAAATCAGAACATTTACTGTAGTATGTTTAACAATGCCCTAATTGGAACATTGTTCTTTTTCTTACAATCTATTTTGCTTGGAAAACTTGAGATCAGAATGACTTGTTGGCTTACTTTTCCATAAATGACCTATTTAATTTTTCCCTTGATATGACTTTTGATTTTGAGTTTTTCACTTTGTTTCTTGTAACATTATGGCCAATTTTTTTTTTTTTTTTTGAGACAAGGTCTCGCTCTGTCACCCAGGCTGGAGTGCAGCGGCACAATCTTGGCTCACTGCAACCTCTGCCTCCCGGGTTCAAGCAATTCTTCTGCCTCAGCCTCCTGAGTAGCTGGGATTACAGGCATGTGCCACCATGCCCAGCTAATTTTTGTATTTTTAGTAGAGACGGGGTTTCACCATGTTGGCCAGGCTGGTCTCGAACTCCTAACCTCAAGTGATCCACCTGTCTCGGCCTCCCAAAGTGCTGAGATTACTGGCGTGAGCCACCGCGCCCGGCCATGGCCACTTTTTTTTTTTTTTTTTTTTTTTAATCTACAGCACCTGGTATTCCCAGGCGATCTCCCATCAAAGTACTAGCCAAGTCTGCTAACCTTCCCAGATCAGACAATGTTGTCTGATCTTGGATGCATTCAGGGTGGCATGGTATGGTATGGCCACAATTTAATATTTCTTGAGCACAAGCCAAGAATTAAACAAGGTCAAGACTGGGAAGTAAACTTGGTCTTTGGATTTATGATCCAAATTAAGCATGTACTTCAAAGACAAATAGTTAAAACCTGTAGTAAATATATAGCACTCATTATCTGAAGAAGCTGTGTCAGCCATGTTTATGTATTGGTTATACCTGTGAGTAATATACATGCTTAGCCTTCTACATACGCATCCCTTATGTTTTTTATATATGTGTGTGCATATGTATATAAGTATGTATATGTTTATGCACATATACACTTGTAGATGTGTATATACATATGCACACAAATAAGATAAAGGATGAGTATGTAGAGATCTAGTCAAGTGTATAGTTCACATACTTTAAAATCACAACAGTTTGTCTTGGTGGAAAGAACACGCATGGACATTGGCCTTTTATAGTCAAGGATCTCTCCAGCTCTATCAAGTAATGGTGTGACTTTGGACAAGTTGTTCAATTCCTATATTTTTATGAAGAGAGAAGTGAGAAGAGCCTACTTGGGAAGCACCCTTCAAGCATTTAATCCTAGATTGGCATTTAATCCTAGCTCCCCACTAACCTGCTAGTTAGGGTTGATAATATCTTTATCTTACTAGAAGCAACTGAATGTTTGGGCCTATATTTTCATATGATGATGCCATTCTAAGCCATCACTAAGCTGTCTTACAAAACACTTTTTAAAATGCAAGACTAGATAACTTTTCTGATTTAGTATCACATTCTACATGAACAAAACATGGAGTGTTTAAACAAAGCAAGCTGGGTGACTATTGACTATTCAGAAGTCAAAAATCATTTTTTGGACTTTCAGACCCCAAACTGTAAAACACTAACATTACCAACATTACATATTACTAACACTACTAGAAAAGACATGAAATGTCCCAATAATGTTTTGAACTACTTAGATATAAAATATTATAATTTAAAATTTTCTTTAGGAAAATAATCCTATGTTTATGATAATTTTTTTAAGGGAGTTTAATTAGAACTGTGACAAAAACTGAAACACTGCCAATTAAATTTATTAATTAGTAAAAATGATGAACTACTAAAGCAAGTTTTTTAAACTAAATATTAAATGTTTTGAGAACCACCATTCTTAACAAGGAAAAAGAAACTTACCAATAAAAGACGGCCAAGACAGAGTAAAACCCTGTAGCTCTGAATTTAAACTAGAAATATTGCTGTGAACTCTACACATAGTTTATTTTTAATATGTATACTTTCCTAGTGCCGTCCACTGCAAAAACCAAGAAACAATGGTGAGCCCAGTAACAGTGAGCACCTCTAGCACCTAGGATGCCAGCTGCATGTATCACAGGTTTGGAGCAGGAAATTTATAAGATGATGCCAGAACATCTTGTCAAACCAGAAAGAAAGGACATAATCAAAGATTACTGGGATCTTGTCTAATGGACTTAGGGGTCAGTTTGAAAAGGCTCCCAATAACCAAAAATGCGGGAACTTCAGCATCAGTAAAAATAGTAACTGCTTCCACTGGATAAAAAAATAATACAGAAAAAAAAAAGAATGAAGGACAAGAATAATTACTGCAATGAATTGAAATGCATCAAACATGTTAAATACATTAGTTCATAATCATACCAAAAATGATAGTCACTGAAGGAAACCAAATCATAATTTTGAAGATTGATAAAGGGAAAAATAATCAAACATTTATCATGCCTTCCCTGCATAAACTGTACTAGTGAATGAGCAGACATTTCTCTTTATACAAGTATTTCAGCTAATAAATGAAGAAGGGATGGGACAAGAAACTATTCCTGTTTTGCAACTCCAAATAATGAATGGATCTATGCATTCAACATCAGTGCCTGCTAACATCACAAAAATAACCAAAGATCATGTGTTTTTGATACAAGGATATAACCACCCAACAAAGTGGGCTTGTCAAAGAATACAGCCTGAACTTGATCAAGTCTCTAGATCCAATGTTCAATTTCCTAGAAAAACAGAAGACAAAGGAACAGGATAGACTTATCAGAAGATGCAATCAGCAAAATGCAGAAGAAGAGAAACTCTACAGGACAAAACAACTTAGATTGTTCAATTAAAAAAAATTGCAAAGAAAAAAGAAATGGAAGATGACTACAGAAAAGCAAAATAAAACAATAAAGACACAACAGACATATCAACTAGACCAAAAAAAAAAAAAAAAAAAAAAAAGTGTCCCTTATCTGAATCTTGCTTTTAAAAAACTACCAAAACACCTGGGTGCGGCGGCTCATGCCTGTAATCCCAGCACTTTGGGAGGCAGAGGCAGGTGGATCACTTGAGGTGGGAGTTTGAGACCGGCCTGGCCAACATGGTGAAACCCTGTCTCTACTAAAAATACAAAAATTAGCCAGACGTGGTGGGGCATGCCTGTAGTCCCAGCTACTCCAGAGGCTGAGGCGGGAGAATTGCTTGAACCCGGGAGGCGGAGGTGGCAGTGAGCCAAGATTGTGCCACTGCACTCCAGCCTGGGTGACAGAGTGAGACTCTGTCTCAAAAACAAAAACAAAACACAAAAAAACCCTACCAAAACAACTTTTTGACATAAAAGAGATAATTGGAAATTTGAATTCTAGATATTTTTTATGATGTTAAGGAATTGTGGCTTTTTATTTATTTATTTATTTATTTTTGCGACAGAGTCTTACTCTCTCGCACAGGCTGGCACGCAGCGGTTCAATCTTGGCTCACTGAAACCTCCACCTCCTGGATTCAAGTGATTCTCCTGCCTCGGCCTCCCGAGTAGCTGGGACTACAGGCGAGTGCCACCACACCTGGCTAACTTTTGTATTTTTAGTAGAGAAGGGGTTTTACCATGTTGGCCAGGCTTGTTTTGAACTCCCGACCTCAGTTGATCTGCTCTCCTCAGCCTGAGAAAGTGCTGGGTTTACAGGCATGAGCGACCGCACCCAGCCAGGAATTGTGGCTTTCAAAAAGTGTAAGAATGATATTGTGGGTTTCTTAAGAGTGTCACTTTTGGAGCTACGTACTGAAATGTGTATGGGTGAGTGTCATTATGAAATGATGATGCATGGATATTTGCTTCAACTTAATACACAGGGTAGGGATAGTCGATGCAGGTGTAGATGGGGAAGAACTACCATGGGTTAATATCTGCTAGAGCTAGGTGATAAGTACATGGGGCTTTGCTGTTCTACTCTGTCTACTGTTATAGATTAAAAATTCTCTACAATCACTTTTTAAAAATATATTAAATGGCTAACAAAACTGAGAGGATTTTTTCCTTTTGAAGAAAATAATCCATAAACAAATTTTTCAGGAAGCACAAATATAGGAGTTTATGGATTTTTTCTTTTTTCTTTTTACCTTTTTTGACTCCTGAAGCTATGACTGAAGGCACTTAAAACCTTTTATTGTGTAATATTTTATATAGAGACAACAATACCCCTACACAACATATTGTTTCATTTTTCATGGTTTTGAGCTTTGTAAAAATGGTGTTATACTGGATGTGACTTCTTCAGTCAGGTTTTCAAGATACATTTTGTTGTTGTGTGTCTCTGTAGTTTTCATTTTTCACCACTGTATAGTATTTCATTGTATGAATATACTACAAGTTGAGCATCCCTAATCCAAAAACCCAAAATTCCAAATGCTCCTAAATCCAAAACTTTTTGTGTGCCAATGTGACACCACAAGTAAAAAATTCCACATTGGGCCTCATGTGACAGGTTGCAATCAAAACGAAGGCCACACATAGAATTTACTCAGTGTCCCCAAAGGAAAAAGACCCTCCCACCCTCTTTCAGCTGTGATATATCTTTTTAACACACACTGAAATTCCCCCATGCAAACACACCCACAAAGGGTAATAAAATGGTATATGTGCAGGGTGGATGCTCCACTGGCAGGTTCCCCATGATGCCCCACATGGGGCCACGACCTATGTGCATTACTCACTCTGTTTTAGTTTTTGTTTTATTTTTTTTGAGGCAGAGTTTCACTCTTGTTGCCCAGGCTGGAGGGCAATGGCGCAATCTCGGCTCACCGCAACCTCCACCTCCCGGGTTCAAGTGATTCTCCTGCCTCAGCCTCCCAAGTAGCTGGGATTAGAAGCATGTACCACGATGCCTGGCTAATTTTTTATTTTTAGTACAGACAGGGTTTCTCCATGTTGGTCAGGCTGGTCTTGAACTCCCGACCTCAGGTGATCCGCCCACCTTAGCCTCCCAAAGTGCTGGGATTACAGATGTGAGCCACCATGCCTGGCCTGTTTTTTAACTTATTCTCTGCTCTACAGTGTAAAGATATTGTTGAAAGTGCTAAAAAAAAAAAAAAAGGCCTGCAGATATCCCTCTGGGTAACAGTGATAAGAAAAAGCATTTATGTTTATCTGTAGCATAGACAGTCAAGATGTTGGAGAAACTGGACAGCTGTGTAAGTGAGAAGCATCTTACAGGAGAGTATGATATTGGAGTGACCACCATATAGGACCTGAAGAAACAGAAGGATGAACTGTTGAAGTTCTGTGTTGAAAATGATGAACAGAAATTGAAAAACAGAGAAATGCTGCATAAAACTAAAAATGAAGATCTTGATGGTGTATTGAAAGTGTGGATCTGTCTGCATTATGGTAGACACATGCCACTTATTGGTATGCTGATCATAAAACAAGCAAATATCTATCATGATGAACTGAAAATTGAAGGGATTTGTGAATATTCAGCAGGCTGGTTGCAGATATAAGAAAAGACACAGCATTAAACGTTGAAATATTTGTGGTGATAAAGCATGTGCTGCTGATGAAGCAGCAAAGATATTCCCTGATGCATGGGCTGGGCATTGTGGTTTATGCCTGTAATTCCAGAACTTTGGGAGGCCAAGGTGGGAAGATTGCTTGAGCCTAGGAGTTCGAGGCCAGCCTAGGCAACATGGCAAGAACCTGTCTCTACAAAAAATAATTTTAAAAAATCAGCTGGGCATGGTGGCAGGTACTCATCTTCTTAGCTAACTGGAAGGCTGTGTTGGGAGGATCACTTGAGCCCAGAGGGCTGAGGCTGCAGTGAGCTGTATTCATGCCACTGTACTCCAGCCTGGATGACAAAGTGAGAAATAAATAAAAATAAATAATAAATTAAAAAACAATAATAAATAAAAATAAGGAATTCATTGATGAGTTTGCCAAGGTCATCACTGATGAAAACCTGATGCTGAACAAGTCTGTAATGCTGATGAAACATCACTGTTTCAATTTTATTGCCCCAGAAAGACACTGACTACAGCTGATGAGACAGCCCTTACAGGATTAAGAAGGCCAAGGACAGAACAAATGTGCTGGGATGTGTTAATGCAGCAGGCATGCATAAATGTAAACTTGCTGTAATAGTAAAATACTTGCATCCTTGCTGTTTTCAAGGAGTGAATTTCTTACCAGTCCATTAGTATGCTTACAGAAAGGTATGAGTCACCAGGGCCTTTTTTTTTTTTTTTTGGTTTCACAAACATTTTTTACCAGTAGCTTGTGCTCACCGCAGGGAGGCTGGACTGGATGGTGACTGCAAGATTTTGTTGTTCCTTGACAAATAATCTCATTCTCCAGCTGAAATTCTCAGAAATAATGTCTATGCCATGTACTTTCCCCCGTATGTGACTGCATTAATTCAGCCATGAAACCAGGGTATGCTTAGGTGAATGAGGAGTAAATATAAAAACACTTTATTGAATAGCATGCTAGAAGCAGTGAAAGAAGTGGGTGTGGAAGGTTTTCAAAAGGAGTTTAGTGTGAAGGATGCTGTATATGCTGTTGCCAGTGCATGGAACACAGTGGCTAATGACACAGCTGTGCATGTCTGGTGCAACTTCTGGCTTGTGACTATGTTCAGTGCTGATGATAAAGACATTGGATATTCTTGTACACTTATGAAAGCAATTCTCTAAGGCATACACTGAGGGGTGGGGCCACTGGGTCACAGACGACACATATATTCAACCTTACGAGGTAATCCCCAACTATTTTCTACAGTGGTTCTACCAAATTATACCCCAACCATCAATTTATAGAAATGTTTGTTTCTTTTTAAGTATTCGTCATTTTTTCTGTAAAGAAATGGAAGTGGCCTAGAATGACAAAGATACTTTATATAGGTGCCTTTTAGAATTCGTTTTTTTTTTGTTTGTTTTTTTTTTTTTTTTTTTTTTTTTTTGAGACGGAGTCTCACTCTGTCGCCCAGGCTGGAGTGCAGTGGCTCGATCTCGGCTCACTGCAAGCTCCGCCTCCCGGGTTCACGCCATTCTCCTGCCTCAGCCTCCCGCGTAGCTGGGACTACAGGCGCCCGCCACCACGCCCGGCTAATTTTTTGTATTTTTTAGTAGAGACGGGGTTTCACTGTGTTAGCCAGGATGGTCTCGATCTCCTGACCTCGTGATCCGCCCGCCTCGGCCTCCCAAAGTGCTGGGATTACAGGCGTGAGCCACCGCGCCCGGCCTAGAATTCGTTTTTAAGGACTTCTTCAGGATGATCTCATTCCTACTCACACATGTGAGTGCATCATTTGTCTGCTGTGCAGTACTACTTACATATCTATTACGTATCTATTTATATTGTTATTTAGTTTTTCAGGCGTTTGTCTTTTCCTCTCCAACTAGATCAAAAGCTACCTGAGGGCCAGGAGGCAGGTATGGCCATTTTTGCCTACCCAGCATCTGTTCCCTTCTTTTGGAAGCAGCACCTCAATTTCCCTCTAGACAATCACCTCTAACCACTCTCTCAATCCATAGTCTCAGTGACGTTCACTCCCCTCCCCATCCCCAAAGTTGCATGTCTGTTCTAAGTACAGGTCAGCAGGGACACATGACTTAGGTTTGCCTAAGGTCAGCCCAGTGAGACTCAACTTTGCAACTTTTGTTGGAAATTTTGGGAAAGTTTTGTTTTGATTTTTTATTCTGTGCCTTCTGAACCAATAGGATGCTTAGAGGTGCTGAAGGTCATCATGCAACTGCATGAAGTAGACCTGCCTGAGGGTGAATTCAACGCAGAAGAAAGAAGCACCAAATGGGGGAAGAGACTGATTTCTGGATCCAGCTGTGCCAGGAGCCAGTGAAAGCCCCTGGCTTTTCAGTTACATAAACCAATGAGAAAGTCTCTCTGTTCTCACTCCAAGTCCTGACTTATGTATAATTTATTCAAAAAGTTTATTTGTTTGGTTGGTTGGTTGGTTGTTTTTCAAGATGAAGTCTCGCTCTATTGCCCAGGCTGGAGTGCAGTGGTGTGATCTGGGCTCACTGCAACCTCCACCTCCCAGGTTCAAGCGATTCTCCTGCCTCAGCCTCCGAAGTAGCTGGGATTACAGGTGCCTGCCACCATGCCCTGCTAATTTTTGTATTTTTTTTAGTGGGGATGGGGTTTCACCTTGTTAGCCAGGCATGTCTCAAACTCTTGGGCTCGAGCAATCTTCCCACCTCAGCCTCCCAAAACGCTGGAATAACAGGTATAAACCACTGCATGTGGCCTCAAAAAGTATTTATTACCTGGCCATGCTAGGGTTAAAGATACAGCAATGAACATGTTCTATGAATGTTTGTTTTGATTTCTATTTGAATGATCTTGCTATTGTGAAATTATAGGTTTAGCCTCTAATAATTTTTAAAATAGACACTTATAAGTAAACAATTTTCAAGCTTCCTCAAGAAGCAGTTGGTAAACATGTTTGTTCAATATGTTAAAATATTAAACCAATGCTCTTATATTCTGGTACTCAGTACTCTTACAGAATATAAATAAGAAGTAGTCCCTACTTTAGAATGGCTTATGATATCATCTAATGGGAAAGATAGCACAATTGCAGGGAGGAAAACCCTCAGGCTCCTAAAACTGATAACACACACAAGTGCAATACATAGTTCAGAGACAGAGAGCGAGAGAATGAACAGGCATGTGTGTATATCCTAAGAACATTCTGAACTGAGTAGATGTCCACACCTAGGTGAAATAATAAAGGAGAAAGGCTGGAGTGGATCTTGATTTTGTGGGAAGTGAAGCTTATACAATTTATATAAGGGTCCTCCTTAAGAAAACAAATGCAAAGTTAGGCATAAGGTCTTAGCTGGTGCAAGCAAGGCCCTGAAGCTTAAGATTGGTTAGCTTCAGGGTTGATCTGCCTACGCAGGAGAGGTCTGAGTATGTGCAAAATCCCAAGTGGTGGTTCAAGGAAGTACAAACAGGTTTAACTAACTAGGGTGGGAAAGGAAAGCTAGCAGATAGAGGAAATGACAATTACATTACTAACTGATTGATGGAAAAGGCTGGTCATTTTAGGGGTCCTAAAAGCTAAGGAGATTAAGTTTCATGATTATGTAATTGGGAACTAGAGCAGATTTCTAAGAAGGAAAGTTGCATGGTTAGGGAAAAATTTCTTGCCACTGGGTTTAAGATTAATTAATCCATAAATAAAAGTAGGTACTAGGGCTCCTAGAGATATTTGTAGCAAGAAATGATGATTTTGTGGACCAGGATGGAGACTGCAGAAACTGAAAGGAAGGAAATGAAGTCATATCCAAGTGATTTTGAAGGAAATAGTGTAAATATGTGGAAGAAAACAGGACTGAAAGGTCTGGAAGTTTTCAAGGCTGAAGTGCAGAGGTTGGCAATGGATTCATTTTGATGTTACTTTTTTCTAACATAAGCTTCTTGCGGGTCAGGATTTAGGGCTTTAGGATTATTTTGCACTATTTTTTGTAGATGCACATTTAGTACATATCTAATATTCTTTAATATTCCAGTAATGTAAGAAATCTTGATAGTGTTTCCATGTGAGCTGTTAAGGGGGAAAACTGTATAGCCCCTTCCATGATGAATGGAAGTGCTAGATTCCAAAACTACATACTCCAGAAGAGGAATGTGACTGGCAACGTGGTCAAAGGAAAAGAAGTTAGCCTTCGGGTTTGGAAATCTCTCCTTGTCTCCATGTTCTGAGCTTAAAATATTCAGATGGCATCAACTCAGTTACAGCCTCCTTTGGGTGTTCACAGGGGCCTTGAAGGAAGCAGAAGACAGTTCATCTCACCTGTAAACACTGAAGTAAATGGACGGCCCACCCTTTGTATGCAGAGTGAAGAAAAAGGATTAAACACTGGCGTGGCAATGATGACCAGGCATTTTCTTGGAGGTTACACTTGAAAAACATATAGGGTTTTTCAATCATTTAAAGATAATTCTATCCCAAAGGATTGAAATAATCCAGTTTGGGCCAAACCTACCTGAAAACAAGACATAGAACATTTCTATGATTTACTCATTTTCCCTTCAGAAACTCAAATCTACCACCAGCAATATTGAAAAGATAGAGTGCATTACACCCTGCTATTCACTGATTTCAGCAATGGAAGTGTGAACGTGGGAAACCTGAGTTTATTCATCAGTTTTAAGAAAACCCTCAAGATATAAAGCTAGCTCTGTGGGAATCTTTAGTCTGATTGCTCTAAGAGCAATAGCCACTGTCTAGGAGCAAAAAAGGAGGAATTTAGTGGAAGCTCAGTTCAATTCTAAATGATCTGACTTTGGTTTTATCTGCAGTTTCTTTGCTATGAACCTATAAACAAACCAAGAGGGCAGTTTTGGAAAGGAGAGTATTCACAAATCATAGTAACAAGAGTCAGACCACTAGGGGGGATCGTTAAGCCATTTTGTGCAAAAAGAATGACAACTTTTGAAAATGACTGCAGTTTCATTATTTTAAATCGTCATTAGTCAACTTTAAGCAGGCACAGCACACCAGAACTGGAATTCAATCTTTGTAAGCAAACTCATATCTCCACCTAAAGCGATCAAATGCCTGTAAACATCCCTTTCTTGTTTTAATTGCGAAAGGATTATTGTGGGCTTTGAAGTAATAGCTGTTCCCACTACCTGCTTCCAGAAGCAGCTGTTCCCACAGCATCACGGCAGGTGCAGCCCAGAAGCTGGGCCCTGCCCTTATCATGTAGCGGGCGGTATATTTGCAGAGTCCAATGTGTGTTCAGTCCTGAATTAGCCAACTTTGTTATCTAAATTCTCCTAAACCCAAAGCCTAACAAGAAAATAGCAAAGAGTAATTCCCCCATAATAATTGCAGAGGGATGGGGATCAGGGAGGATGTGAGAGGCCGGACTAAATGAAGCATTTTTTTTTTTTTTTTCAGACAAAGAGGCAAAACTCTAGATTTAAAAAAAAAATGAGAGGGGGGCTGAAATGCACATGTGGAGATTGTTTAAACAAAACTCCAGTGTTTTTAGAATTGCTTCTCCAGCGGATCAGATATCTTGCTTGCCCTACGTTAATAATCATTTTCAAATCAGTAGCTAGAAGGCGGCTCCCTCAGCAGTTCCAAGGCTCCGTGTCAGTGCAGAGGCTCTGTGTGGGAAGCAGCAGAAGGCAGCCTGTTTGGAAAAAGGAGAGCAGGAACTGGGGGCACATCTCAGAAACTCATGATTGTTTCAGTCATTAAACACTGATATTTAATTTGAGCTTTGTAATCCAGGACACTATTATTTGGTCCCAAGCAAAAAGCAGGGGAAAAAGAAAATGAAATGAATATAATAAAAGAGCAAGGAGGAACCAGCTGCTTTGGGCAAAGAAGGGCAATAAAAGGAATCTTTATAACTGCCGAATGGTGGAATAGGCTTTTTTCTCCCCGCCAAGCAGAATGTCAAATTCTGTCCCCCTTTTTTCCCCTCTTAAAGCGTGCTAAAAGGAAAATTCTTCACAGAATCTTAAAGAACTTTTTTGACACAACAGCTGCAAAATCTATTTTCTAAACAAAGATTTATACATATTTATATGAGCTTAATCCAGATTTTTTTTTAATAAATCATCCTCAGAACTGCAGAGGTAAACTATATGTAAATACCTCAAGTAATAGGCTTGTAGTGCAAATCACATCATTTTATCTTCAATTTTGCATTCGTTTTTCTGGCTTAAAGGTGCATCAGAGATATGCATTTTAGCATATTCAGAACACGGGGCGTGAAATTAAATGTTTGACAGAGTGAGAAAAATATACAGACTTTGGAGATGCCTTAAAAATAGTAATTTATGCAGATCTAGAGGAGTGAAATCATTTGCAATGGAGTGACCCTCTCTCCAGGAATTTTGTGCTCAGTGTTCTTCCCTAATCTCCCGCTGTATCTTCATTTTTCATTGAACTAGCCAGTTTTCTGCGAAGCCGTCTTGTAGATAAGGGGAGTGCTAAAGAAGAAGAAAGAGGACGCTCGGTGAGGCCGTTTCCATTGCACTTTTACCCAAGGCAATGGGCAGAATTTAACGGATTCCTTCCAACATATGTTTTTGCCAGATAAGTAAACAGTGTGTGTCGGAAATGAAAAAGCATTTGCAATTTAATGACATTACAGCTCTCAGCTTAGGCTGGCGTGCTGCGAGGCGAAAAGCAGAAAAAGAGAGGAGAGTAGAAAGAGAAAAAGAACAAAGTTCATCTTCCCTTTTGTGCATTTTTATCAAGAAAAATATTACTTCTTTCCCCCTCTTGTTCTCTTTTTCTTTTTTGTCTTTTGGCTTTTTTGTCTCACTCATTTACATTTTTTTTTCTTTCCTGCCTTTCTGTCCTCTGTTCACTTTTACCTTTTTCTTATATTGCCACTGACTCATTTCTTTTTTCCTCTCCATTGTGTCCCCTTATTAATCTATTTTGGCCATTCAGTTTTACCTTATAAGAAGTGTTTATCCCACAATGTATCTTTTTTTCTGTGTTGTACTCCTATTGCTATAGCTCATAGTCAACAGGATTGTCAAAGGGATTATAACGTTTCATTTGAAAGCTCTACAAATCTGCTCTCTTGCCTTCGGTACCTTCCCCCATTTCCTCTGATACTTGTCATTTTATTTCACGTTCATCGTGGTCTTTAGTTTCACCCCAGACATCACAGTACCCTGATGTCTAACCACTGATACTCACTGTCTTTGCATTGTATGTTGGCACTACAAGGTTCTAGAAACTTAACCTTGAAATGGCAGAACCATTCTCTTCCACCCTTAGTCAAGTTCAGACTGGTATGGACAGTAAACATACTGTAAACATGGGTCAGAATTGGTCCTTCCAGTGGCTCATGGTCAGGACAGGGTGTCATGTAGTTGATACTTATAATGGGTCATCTTCCAATAGAAAATGAGCCCCCAAAACTGCTGCTGAGTTTGCTGTTACTTTTCCTGTTAAATGTGGTGAGAGAGTGATTACTGATACTACAATGTGTATATATGAGTTTTGTGATGGTTTGCTTGAGTATACATGTGTGTGTTTGTACACGTGTATGAATTAGACTACGTGACAGTGTGCATAGTTGTGTGGAGTTGTTTAAGGCAGTGTAGGTCTGTGAATACAGGCATATAGAAAGAAATGATTATCTTTCAGCTTTGATTCTACCCTAAATTCCAGAAGTAAAAGTTGAATGGAAAACCAATATTTTCTCCCCACTCAGGTCCATAACATTTTTATTTTAGGATTATTTTGACTGCTACTTTTACAGGCAGGAATAAGATTTTCCACCAGGTCTCCCTTTTGTGACAGACTAGTTAGATGACCAGGCAACCCCATTCAGAAACAAGGAATGCCTCTCAGTCATTTTTGCTGCCTTGAGTTGTCACTCTCTCAGTCTAAGCAGTTCCTGAACAAACAACTTTTAACATGATTCATCATTGCCTTTTTATTTTTGCAAAACAAGTTGACATATTTTCAATGTTGTTATCACGACCATTTGAATATTAGTACCCAGATTTTTAACATAAATTTCATTCTAAGTATACAATTGTAAGTTACATGACAGATCCTAAGGTTAAGCTGCAGGTTGAGCATAATTGAAAGGACCATAATCAAATTGCAAGTCCTATCACAGAAGTACTGTACAGACTTTAAAAAGATGCTTAAATAAAATGCTCTTGTCTAAAGGCATGTGCATGTTTTTACCATAAAATTACATCTTCCACATCTTGCAGATCCGGCACTTGGTAAGTAAAAAGAAAATCTATTTGGACATGAGGATGTAAAGTAGCTGGAGGTTGTAATTTAATCAACCAAGGATATATTTCAATGTTTTTCTGGTCTTCTAGGCATTAGCACTTTAAATTCATTATGTCGGTTTGACAGATATATGCAGCCTTAAGGATCTAAAAATGAAATCCTAGAAGTATAGCCTGCTAGAGGATATATATTGAACTTAAGAGATTAAAATGGTATAACCATTGCAACAGAATGGAACATATCGCGTTTCTCATTTTTTTCCCACTAAGCATGAGTATTTTGCAGATGTAAAATACGGTCTTGTCTAATTATAAAACCTGGCTGAAGAGCCAGAGCTTTCTAACTTTTATTACTGATGAAGTGGATATTAGAAAGAAAGTGTTGGCTTCATATGGAGTCTGAAGATGAAGAAGTCTTCCATTTGGGATTTTCTATATCAATAATTTATTAAGGAAAATAGTACAAGTGGTTACATGCAGCCTACTGTAAGAGGCAAGTACGTTGCATGCTTCTCCTGTTTAAGGCAAATAACAAAAGAACCAAATTATAAAGCAGGTCTTAACGTAACTGGGACGTTAAATCTACTATATCATTATGCCAATTTAGTAACGTTAATGATCTGTAATATTAATTCATCATCCTGGAAAATGGGGAAGGGTTGCCATAATTAACTATATTAAGCCACAATTAAAAAGTCATCCAAGCTGTTGTAAAGATTCTAGTGATGATAAGCGTGTTCGTTATATTAGAAACTTTTCTGACCATGTAAATTTGGTCCATAAGACTTTGTTACAAACAGCCCCTCACTTCGAATTCAGATAAGTCAAAAGAGCAGCCACCCACGGAGGCAGTGGCACCGACTAGACGCCTTATCAGCCATTTCCATCGCCAACTGCAGTTTAACACTTTCTTACAGGGAGAATCGGCTTTGAAAGAGGTACAACCTTTTAGCATATCTACTTTAATTCCTCACAGGGAAGCAAAACCAGGCTGTCTAGTGAAATTCACATATGTCAGACAGACTATCTACTCCCCTAAGATTAGGGTCATCTTTGAAAGTCACATTTCAAACTGGCACAAAATGAACATTTTGATGTTTCTAAATGGAGATCCTATAACGTCTAAGCCTAAACCCAAGTTGCCTATCACCAGATGTCTGATAAGCTCTTAATTCTCCTCCCTACCCATTTGAAGTCTCTATTGTGGATGGGAGTCTTTAGGTTACAGACAATGTCAGGAGAAAAGATAAATGGAACCATGCATGGGGTGAGATGCAGCCAAGATGACAACCCATTTAACTTTCCCGTCCAAAGGACTCCCTTTGTCTTTGACGGGACAGATCAGCTGGTGATAAAGGACTATTTCCTCTTTCACTAAGAAATGTGATAAACCCCAGCTTTGCCTTACACCTACCGTTATTATCCTTGCCATTAATGATCATGAGTTCCTCCTCCCTAAAGCAACATTTAGTATGCTGCTACCTCTATGCATAAACCACCCCTGAAGTGCATCTATAATCAGTGACTGTCATTGCTGTGGTAAGCTGAGTGACAGAGGAAGTAACAGGGATAAGTTGCACACACTTGCAGCTGGAATTAGTTTATGGCAACTGACAAAGAAAACACATCACCAGCTTGTTTTGAATAGGGTACTCAGGATTTATATATGCAGAGGTTCATAAGGGATTCCCATGTCTATTGGTATGGCCTGTTTTTTGGCTATTAAGCCTAAAGCCCCTTGCAAACCCCAAAACACACCTGACACAGCATTGCTCAGCATTTGATAAAGATGTTTGGTGAGGAAGAAGGTGCAACAAATCCCTTAGCAGATTATTTCCCCACACTATGAGCCTTTCTATTGATATAATGGTATGTCCCGAAAGAGCCAAATTATAAAACAGACACAAATACACATACACTCAACGCTGATTTCTGCAGCATGCCCCATGCCGGAAAAGTCTCGCCAACAGCATCAACGTGCTATCCTAGTGACGGGGGCAAATCATTTGTCAATCTCAGCTTTACTGATGCAAGTAGTGACACGAGGTAGCTCATTCCAACCTCCTCACTCAGCAGAAAACAGCAACTTATTCTCAGAGAAAAATGTCTGCTCATGTGAATACCCGGGGAGCCAGTTCAAACATCCAGCCAAAAAAGAGTTACTTCCCTTTAGGGAATGCTGGAAGTTTCATGACTGTTGCCCAAAGAGAAGTCCCTTCAAATGTGGTACTGGATAGGGAAGTAGCAGTTACTGCTTCTCAGAGGAAAGGAGTCTCTCTTCCAATAGTCATTGCCAGAGGAAAGCAAGTCTTACATGACGTCTTGGAAATGCAAAGAAGTCTACCAAACCAAGCTCACCTTCATCCCCATCCTTCTAGAGCAATCACCATCAAGAAATTTGATTTACCCTTCCTCTGCAATAATGTGTAGCCAAATGAAGGTGAAAAGACATAGTTTTCTAGACAGGTTTACAAAAATCCTAGCACTAACCCAGCCAAGATGAAACAAAGAGGATCTTGCCAAGTCTTCATCCACAGATCTACATAGGTCCAGTTGGATCTTCTATATTTTGAGGACATATTGAAGAATAAAAAGGAGTCATATTTGGGGTACTTTTCTGAGACTCTCAAAACACTTTCCACACTCTGTGAGCTGAAATTCTTGTGAAAACATGTTAAAGAAGTAGTTCCACTACTGACTGCCATTTGTGTGTTCACATTCACACACACACACACAAATGTGTGTGTTATGAAGCACTTTGTAAGATCCTTGCTCTGAAAAGACAAAAGACAGTCTGTCAATCCCACCATTAGGCATTTCTGAGTGTGGCTAGTGTCTACATTCTGAATGTGGCTAGTGTCCCAGGCCTTGCAGCTCCGTTTAGAATGGTTCTTCCTCTATACTTAGATGGCTACTTCTCAATGTTCATGTTCCTTTTAGTTCATTTATGCCTTTGTTTGGTAAACCTTCTACAGGGACCAACAAATTGCTCAAAGGCAAAGGCCTTGGTCCCTATTTTTTTTGTAACACTGTTCACACAGTGACTCCCCCATGTCTCTGAGTGGGTGGAGAGGAAGTTATACAGGGCAAGAGGAGCACAGAGATGTGCTGCTTAGTAAGAGTTTCTTTATGTTTTTCCATTTCCTGTAATTGGTGCATTGGTATTTCCACAACTCCTGCACATTACCACTGTGTAGGAGTTAATGTCATATTTATTGACAGGCACCTGTTAAGTCAATGGAACGTACAGGGTGCAGGCATGGATTAGGGCCTGAAGATCTTACTCTGGATTATGAGACAGAGCTACTTCTTTCCCTGTCTCGGGTATGCATGAACACATCACATCACGACTTTCAGTGTTCAGTGGTGACTGGTACATAGGTCTGGGAAGGAACTTAGGGGTCATTGTCTACTTCCCTCATGAGGAGACTGAGACAGAAAAGGGCGCAGTGGCTCATGCCTGTAATCCCAACATTTTGGGAGGCTGAGGTAGGACGATTGCTTGAGCCCAGGAGTTTGAGACCAGCCTGGGCAACATAGGGAGACCTTGTCTCTAAAAATAAAAGAAAAATTAGCTGAGTGTGGTAGCAGATGCCTGTAGTCCCACCTACTAGGGAGACTAAGGCGGGAAGATCGCTTGAACCCAGGAGGTCAAGACTGCAGTGAGCCAGGGTTGCACCACTGCACTCCAACCTGGGCAACAGAGCAAGACCCTGTCTCAATTAAAAAAGAAAGAAAAAGAAAAGAAAAAAAGAGAAAGGTTAAATATCTGCCCAAAGCCAAAGCCATCAGCTATCTGGGGAAACCAGGAAGCCAGAGCTTTTCACTGCATAACTAAGCAATCTATCTTTCTAGGGAATCTTGATTTATCAAAAATCAGACTACTACTAGCTTTTAAAATGGGTCCTTTTGAAGCTTTTGATCACTGATTTTTGGTCAGTGGTCAGGAGGGTGAGTTGTAATCAGCTCCCCTGTGACTGTCTGCTGAAACAGCATCTTGTGTCATGTCATCTAGTGTAAAACTTGTCTTCCTGGGACTGCATAGATTAAGATGCTTTTGGACTCAAACATAGACTCCTTAGTAATCAAAACTGAGGTTAAGAAAATAGTACCAGCTTAGCATTATTATTATTTTTTTTAAACCCAGAGGTTTTCCAGTATTGTTCAGTTCCCCATTATGGGTTGAATTGTGATATGGTTTGGCTGTGCCCCCACCCAAATCTCATCTTGAATTGTGGTTCCCATAATTCCCACGTGTTGTGGGAGGGACCTAATTGAATCATGGGGGTGATTTCCCCCATGTTCTGGTGGCAGTGAATAAGTCTCACGAGATCTGATGGTTTCCTAAGGGGTTTCCCCTTTTGCTGGGCTCTCATTCTGTCTTGCCTGCCACCACGTAAGACGTGCCTTTTGCCTTCTGCCATGATTCTGAGGCCTCCCCAGCTATGTGGAACTGTGAGTTCATCAAATCTCTTTTTCTTTATAAATTACCCAGTCTCAGGTAAATCTTTGTCAGCAGCATGAAAATGGAGTAATACAAATTGTCTTCCCCAAAAAGATGTTGAAGAAGTCCCGACCCCTAGTACCTGTTAATGTGACCTATTTGGAAATAGGGTGTTTGTAGGCGATCAAGTTAAGATGAGGTTGTTAGAGTGGGCCCTCATCCAATATGACTGTGTTGTTTTTATAAAAAGGAGAAAACATGCATAGAGGGAAGATAATATGAAGGGACACAGGGAGAAGGCCATGTGAAGACAGAGGATCAGGGGGTTGCATGTGCATGCATGCAGCCATGGAACACCAGGCATTGCCAGCAAACCACCAGAAGCAGGAGAGAAGCCTGGGAGAAATTCTCCCTGCAGCCCTCAGAGGGGATCAACCTGCTGACACCTTGATTTCAGACTTCTGGCTTCCAGAATTGTAAGACAACAAATGTCTGTTGTTCGAGCCACCTAGTTGGTGGTCCTCTGTTATAGCTGCTCTGGGAAACGGACACACTTCCCCCAAAGCATATGGAATGCAGATATTCCTTTGTGAGTTACTTTGTGTATTTTTGATGGTGTTTTTTGTTGTTATTTTCTAAACTTTTGGCTTCCTAGTTTCCCCAGATAGCTGAATTATAATATTTTCTAGATTGTTTTGTGGTTGGAATGAAAAACGTTGTGATAATATTTAACAGTATATTAACAAAAAGCTACCAGTTAAATGTTATGAACAAACTTGTGACATGTATACTTTCTGTGGGGATAACCACTGGGCAGGGGGAGGTGATTGTACGATATGATTTCTAACACTAAATAAAATATTACAAAACAGAGACTAGTATGTTTTCTTGACTCAAACATCTGAAAAGGCTAAATCATATGTGCCACTCAGAGAGGTTTATGTGAGACTACCCAAGGGGCTGAAGTGAACAGCCCTGTAATAGGCAAGAGTTGAGTCAAATGCCTCCGTAGGGCAACTCAGCCTGCCAGTACCTTCTGTTTCTCCAGACATCATCTGTCTTAGTCCATTCAAGCTGCTATAACAGAATATCTTAGACAGGGTGCCCTAAATAACAGAAATTTATTTTTTGCCTGGGTACGATGGCTCATGCCTGTGATCCCAGCACTTTGGGAGGCCGAGGTGGGTGGATCACTGGAGGCCAGGAGTTCGAGACCAGTGTGGCCAACGTGGTGAAATCCTGTCTCTACTAAAAATACAAAAAATTAGCCGGGCGTTGTAGCGGGTGCCTGTAATCCCAGCTACTTGGGAGGCTGAGGCAGGAGAATCGCTTGAACCCAGGAGGCAGAGGTTGCAGTGAGCCGAGATCATGCCACTGCACTCCAGCCTGGGCGACAAAGTGAGACTCTGTTTTAAAAAGCAAAAAGAAATTTATTTTTCATAGTTCTGGGGACTGGAGAGTCTAAGATCAAGGGGTCTGGTGATCTCGGGTCTGGCAAAGACATCCTTCCTGGTTCACAGATGGCTGTCTTCTCATGGTATCCTCACATGGCCGGGAGAGAGATCGTCTCCCTCAGGTCTCTTTATATAAAGGCACAAATCCCATTTATGTAGTCTCCAACCCCATGACCTAATCACTTCCTAAAGGCCCTACCTCCAAATACCATCACAATGGGGATTTAGGCTTCAACCTGTGAATTTGGGGGAACACATATATTCAGTTCACAGCAGCATTTGTCAGTACCTCTACATGTACAGTGACAGACTGGGCCAATTCTGGATAAAATAGCCAAGTGGAAAGCAGAGACTGAACCTACACATACTTTATCCACTAAGGCCTTATTTAAACTTATCTTTCAAGAAAATTAGCAAATCTTGCTGGAGTTTACAGTTTGTGCATTTGTCGAGAATGTTTCTCAGGTTTTTATATTAATTGAAAAGTTGTATTAAATTGAAATTAGCCTCTGACTAATGTGCTGCAAAACTTTGCTTTAGGCAAAATCAATGGCATGAAAGAATCATCTCAACAAGCCACGCAGTAATCTTGGGCTCCTGGCCCTCCTACCTCAACTCACTTATACCCTTCTTCCATCACTTCATGCCAGATACCTCACCCCCTCCAAAGTGGTGAGGCTCTGGCCCAATCCAGGACCTTCCCAGTTGATTTGAGCTCAGGTGCTCACCTGGGATTGCCAGATAAAATACAAGATGCCCAGTTAAATAACTATTTATTTCCTTCCTTCCTTCTCTCTCTCTCTCTTTCTCCCTTCCTTCCTTCTCTCTCTCTTTCTCTTTCTCCCTTCCTTCCTTCCTTCCTTCCTTTCTTCTTTCCTTTCTTTTCTTTCTTTCTCTTCCTCGGTAATCCAGGCAGGAGTGCAGTGACTCCATCTCGGCTCACTGCAACCTCCACCTCCCCGGTTCAAGCAATTCTCATGCCTCAGCCTTCTGAGTAGCTGGGATTACAGGCATGCGCCACCACACCCAGCTACTTTCTGTATAGTAGAGAGGGGTTTTCGCTATGTTGGCCAGGCTGGTCTCAAACTCCTGACCTCAGGTGATCCACCCACATTGGCCTCTCAAAGTGCTGGGATTACAGGCATGAGCCTACTGTGCTCGGCCACCAAATATTTTTTTTTAGTGGAAATATGCCCCAAATATTGCAAATTTATACCCAAAAAAATCATTGTTTATCTACCCCGCCTCCCTCATCACCTGGCTGCTGCAGGTTCATTCTTCAGGTGACTTACATGTCACTTCCTCAAAGAGGTCTCTCTGAAGACCCCAGCTAAAGTAGGCAATTCTATTATTATTCAGACCACCCTATTCTTTTCCTTCATCTCACTCATCAATTTATAAGTATATTTTCATTTTGGCACTGATTACATACTCAATGTATATTTGTTCATTGATGTACAACTCGTCCATTGTTTGTGGATGAATGAATGAATGAAGAAAGGAAAGTCTTACTGAGAAAAATTCCATGTTTAACTTTCCAGCTAAGGTACTTGCTGGGATAGCTAGTGATTTAAACAGATTTACAAAGAAAAATGGGATTCCTTAGGAAGTTAGTGAAATTTTCACAGAATATGTTAAGAGTAGTGTTGTAGTGCTTTAGGTCATGCAGTATGTAATCATGTATTTATAAGAATTATATATTAATCATAGTTTTGTCTAATTTAAATAATTTTGCTAATATATCTGCTGTTTAGTTCTAGGTAGAATTCTGAATAGAAAGTTTAATAATTAGCTCCAATTCACTTGTTAAAAATGGTCCAGTTGAAACAACCAGCATTTCTATTTATTAATTGAAGAGTGAGCTACAAATAATTTCTCCCATATAAATCCACCTAGTTCATGATAAAATGTCTTATCATAACATGCAGTAATTTTCTGAAAAGAAATAGTTGTAATATTTTATGAAGAATGCTAGGCAGGGTGCCGTGGCTCATGCCTGTAATCCCAGCACTTTGGGAGGCCGAGGAGGGGAAATCGCTTGAGCTCAGTAGTTCAGCACCAGTTGAGGCAACATAGGGAGATCTCATCTCTATAAAAAATTAAAAATTAGCTGGACATGGTGTTGCACACCTGTAGTTCAAGCTACTTGGGGGGCTGAGGTGGGAGGATTGCTTGAACCCAGGAAGTTGAGGCTGCAGGTCGTACTGAGGTTGTACCACTGCTCTCCAGCCTGGGCAACAGTGTCTCAAAAAGCCCCAAAAGAATGCTAGACTCTTTCTCAGCTGTAAAGAACTAAGCAACCAAAATGGCTAATACTTTTAGAGAAAATAATAACTTGAGAATCATGTATATATAAAAACAGAAGATTTTTTTCATATTGCTTATAGCTCTAGCAATATGAGTAGTTTCTAGTTGAGAATCCAGTATCAAATTCTGACTGATTTGTGGGGCAGGGACATGTTCTACTTAAGTGATCCATTACTAAATGTTGGATCACAGTCGTTGCTCTAAGAACAATTTCAGAACAGTCAGATATGAAATAAAGAGGATGATTGTACAACAGTTTAGATGGGATATTGGCATGAGTTTACTAGAGAATGGTTCAGTTTCACCTCTTTTTAGCTTTGCAACTATGTGACTAGAGTTATAATCCAGATATTATTAAACAGTTGTAATAGTACATACTTTCCCCTTTTTTTATAATGTCAAAACCAACTGTCAGATAAATAACACTCTCAAATCTAGTCCATTTTTACGGAATAATGGCCTTGTCATTGATTCTACTCTATTTTATAGCATTTAACTAAAACCACAAGCTTATACAGTGAGAGATAGAAATGTATGTATCTAAAAAGTCTCAACACACCTTTACTTCAGTTCTCTTATTTTTAGCTATCAGCCTGTATTTAATCTAATACTTTAAGGGAATATTAGTAAAGAAAAATTGTTGACACATGTCATATAATAATTGCTGAAGTTATTTTTTACTATTCTCTATAGTTTTTTTTTTGTTTTTTTTTTTTTTTGAGACAGAGTCTCGCTCTGTCGCCCAGGCTGGAGTGCAGTGGCTCGATCTCGGCTCACTGCAAGCTCTGCCTCCCAGGTTCACGCCATTCTCCTGCCTCAGCCTCCTGAGTAGCTGGGACTTCAGGCACCCACCACCAGGCCCGGCTAATTTTTTGTATTTTTTAGTAGAGACGGGGTTTCACCGTGTTAGCCAGGATGGTCTCGATCTCCTGACCTCGTGATCCACCTGCCCCGGCCTCTCAAAGTGCTGGGATTACAGGCGTGAGCCATCGCGCCTGGCCTATAGTTTTTATTTATATATATGTAACAGAAGATGGTACTTACACTTGGCAGTAGGTACAGCAACATATACTGTTAAGATTAGATTATGTTCAGGCCACAATCTGCAGTTTATATGCAAAATCCCAAACGTGTTCTTTTATTTTCCATTATAATGCTTTAAATGTGGCACAAAGGCAATATTTTTCCAAATATTCATACCAAAAGCAAATCACAGTAAAATGCAGTGATAGTATGGCTTTTATTCACTGGCAATCTGATTCAAAATTCCAAAACAAACTCGAAAAAAATTGCATTTGCTTACTTAGCAAAAGTTGTCTAATTTCTTGAATATTGCTTTCTTCCCATTTTATAAAAACAATTTTGGAGCCTTTAGGGTCTTTTAGCTAATCGTAAAATGATCTCTGGACAGAAAAAATTCAACCACAAATAGAGGCAAAAAAAATCTTCAAAACAACACGTTCATCTTCACATTTTTTAAGTAGACAGTTTGGCTTTTTATAAAATAACCTCAAAGCAAATTATCAAACCTTGTGAGGTGTGCTGGAAGGCATGACTGTGGTCTGCCCCTCCCAGACACACTGACGGGTGGCCTGGCATCTCAGGAACGCTGACAAGGCCTGGCCTGACAGTTTCTGAGTTTGTGTCTTTGTCATGACAATAAGCCACATTTTGCACAAGTTCTAAGTAGCAGAAGATAAATGGAAGCCTGCCTTCAGCAACTGTGGGCAACCTGAAAGACATGTCCTTTGAACTTTGCTTTGTAACTTTTAACTTCCATTGTTTTTTTTTTAGTTAGTATGTCCAAGAGTAAAATTAGGTAAAACACTTGACAGAGCTTGTCCAAGGAAGTTGAGTACCATTGACTTAAGTGTTTTTTTTAAAAAAATCAATAGCTGAGATATCTGCCTGTGTCAGATGTAAGAAACTCAGAGGAAGTGTGTGTGTGTGTGTGTGTGTGTGAGAGAGAGAGAGAGAGAGAGAAAGGAGAGAGAGAGGGATGAGAGAGAGAGAAAGGAGAGAGAGAGGGATGAGAGAGAGAGAGAGAGATCAACTTTTTATATGTACCCATCTACATTTAGCAGATAAGTAATTGGAGATAATTCTTGAATCTCATGGGAAGGATGCATTTTCTTTGCAAACTGTCAAATAAATTTAATGTGACTGGTGGTATTGTTTTTGCTGAAATGGAATGACTACTTGCAACATGAATACATGCTGTCTTCTCTGTTTTAACTTAATTTTTTTATTAGCAGTACATTCACACAGTTCAAAAATAAACAAGCAATATATGACATATAATGAAGTCTTGTTTCTGTTTCTCTCCACTCTATTCCCAACCCCTCTTCCATGCCTCTTTTATTTTCTTCCAGAGTTTTGAAGGTTTTCTTTATATTTCAAAAATATCCTATCAGCATTTTTGAAAATATACATGGGTGAAAAGAAATTTGAAAGAAATTGTTAGTAATACAAAGTGAATTTCCTGATTCACAATGTATTTGACTAGCTCTAGTATTTTTACTCTGAAGTTAGGATTCTTTATTAAAATATTTAAAATTATAAGCATGTTTGTGTGAGCTTAAAAGAATTATTTTTCAAGGAAAAGTGAAATGAATAAGTACCGTTGGTTTTGCTTGGAAAGTTTTGAAGTGGGATTTCCTCACTAGGTGGCGCTCCTGTGCCTAGAGGTCACAAAGAGAGTTGCCCCGCTATCTGCAGGTGCACAGTTCACCAATTAGCACGCTGCTACTGTGGAGACCTCCAGCATCACACAGAGAGCAAGGCCTCCATATTTTCTCCTCTCTAAAGAATGGTTGTTCCAGTCATATTTCTGGTCTGTGCTATATATGCCCTTCCAAGGGGAGGGAAATTATTACAGTTACCTCTTTAGCCTGGAAGGTACGTTATGCAAGGTATCCAGGCAAGAAAGGGCAACTGTTATTTTGACCTGGAGGGAAAAACCTTGGGAAAATTGAACTTTTTAAATAAAGACGTTATCTATAGCACATGAGTGATTTAGAAGATGCCCTTATCTTTTCTCTGAAGACCTTAGTGTCCATCCAATAGCAAAAAGCTTTTAAACATGCTTTGGTTGTATTATCTTTCTTAGGCAATAACATGGCCTCTCATCTGATTCTCACAACCCTCATGTGCCAAGTAGACCATTACAGGTGTGCATTAAATAATAATCAACACAGGCGTGCCTTTCCATTTGGCCGCTCAGCCCTGTCAAAAAGTCAAGAAGATAAAAAATTTTAAACCAAAATAGAGGAAGGTTAGAAATATGCTAATTTTTATTTGATATATTTGATCTTGCAACACTTAATTTTTCATGCACCAATAGTAGGTGAGACATTTATTGCACACCTACTCTGTGCCTGGCACTAAGCTGTTTGACATGGATGCAACGATGCATTAGACTAAATTTGTGTTTCAAGCCTGATGGGAAAAGGAACTTCCATTCAGAATTCTCTTAAACTCTCATCCTTATTGAAGAAATTACTCCAACTCAACTCCATGTGTTTTTATATACCACGTTTCTCTATTTTCTTTCATCTGCATCAATATTTTCCTCAACTTTAACACTTTTAGGGCAACTTCGAACTCAGATTACTCCCTTCAGTAACATACTATATTAGTAATTTGTAATTCATAAGTGTTTATATGTCACCTTAACCTGAAGACAACCTCAAGTCATGTGAATGTGAGTTCACTGGCTCCAAATGAATCTGAGTTTTTAAAAATGATGTCTTCTGGGTGTCTTGCACACATAGTGTGACCTCAGATCTCATTGACTGAAATACTGTTTTAATGTTTTACTGGGAGAAACAAAGAAAAGCCTGTTGCAGAGGACCCTTTGGGAAAGATGATATAAGCAGGTTGGAGAGCATCAGCTAGTTCTTGGGGACTCCTCAGATGACAGCTGTGTAGTAGGGACATTGACAACATGAGAAGACCTCTGGCTGGTGCCCAGGGGTGTGGTAACTGTAGATGTGATTGTTTGTACCTCTGGCTTCCAGAGACAATGCCAATGCACACGTGGCCCAGATTCCTGTTTCCCAGTGGGGGAAAATGTGTTTTAAGACCAAAAACAAAAACAAAAAAAAAGGAAAGGAAAATGAAAAAAAATCCAGCATCTCCAACCACTGGATGTTGCTTTCTTATGAAGTCTGTTTCCTGACAGTTCTTCCCCAGTAAGTGGGAGGAAAGTGGAGAAAGGAGGCATTCTGTACACAAATGACCCTAAGGAAGATTCTTACTCCCATGATCAGAGCACAGGAGATTATGGTGCCTGATCTCAGGATGCCATGGGGACCAGGAGAGCACTTAACTCCTGCAGGATCTTAGAGATGCAGGGATACAGTGAGTTGAAGTGCACTATAAGGTCCAAGGCCCTTGAAGTGAAATGCACTCTTGGCTAGCACAGAGAAGGGAAGACACTTGCTGGTTTGGTTTTGTTCTTAATCCACTAAGTCCTCCTCAGTTTGAGGTACCTATATCTAATCAGAACCAAAAGACAAAAGAGAATCATGACAGCCGTCTGATGCTTCTTCTCCATCCTGGTGTTGTGTGCCTTACTCCAGTGTGGGTCTAGCATAAATGCAAAGAGGGCAGAGGTACACATTTCTGAATTTAAAAGGAAATGGTAACTTAGTAACACAATTGTGTCCACTTTCCCTTTAACCTCTCTACTATTCTACAGCTGTGCACAAGGGTTTTCTCCATTGTATTCCATAGTCCTTAGGAGTGTAGAGTATTGCAATCTTTCCCTACAAATGATTTTCCCCAGCACTTCTTCTTTAACTATATTTCTTTGGGATTGGCTAAATTCAACTGAGCATGCATTCACCAAATAATTCCCTTCATAATATAGCATTCCAATTGCCCATATCAGTTGTCCCAAATAAAAAGAATCACAATGGGCACATTACAACAGTTATTTTCTTTGGCTATCAAACCCCAAACATCATATAACCAGATCACATCATAATTGTAATTTATTGGGATGGTTGTCAGGGTGTGGTAGTGGTGATTATAATGAGAGGGAGATATAAAGATGTATCTGATCTCAAGACACAGTTTAGTAGGCAGAAAACACAAGTACTTCAAAAACTAAATAATGACAGACCGTGGTAAAGAACACTGAGTATTCTGGGAGCTCTAAGGAGGACACAGTTGCCCAGAGAAAAAGCCTCACAAAAGGTGGAAGGACTTCACGTGGGCCTCAAGGAATACACACAAATCTCAGTAGACCTGGAGAAACCATTCCACGTGGGTGAATGGTGTGGTTAGACTGGTTTTCGTGGAGTCTACAAAAACTGTGGGGAAATAGTGGGCAGTAAGCTGGAAATGTGGATTAAGGCCAGATAGTGGAAGGAAACTAAGGCGCTTGGACTTTATCCTGGTGGTAATGAAGAGATAATGAAGATTTTTAATTAAGGGTTTGGCATGATTAAATGGTGTTTTAGGGAGATTACTGTGGCAGCAGTGAATTGGAGGGGGAGAAACAAGTAAGCGATTAGTTAGGATGCTATTATAATCATCCAGGCTTGAAGCAGCAGGGGTCTGGAGGCAATGGGAATAGAAAGGAAGGGTGGGGTGTGAGAGATAGTGCAAAGGAATGCCCAGCAAGCCTTGGGGACTCATGGCTATGCAGGACAAAAGAAAAGAAGGCAGCAGAGAGAGTTGGTGCGACAGGCAGTGAGGGGAATCAGGAGAAGGCCAGTTAGGGGGAAAAGGGGAGATTGGAGCTGAGAGCTAGCTGGGCTTTGGGATGACTACTAGACATCCAAGTTCAAATATCCAGCAGGTGGGGAGAGATGCCAGACCAAGGCTTTGGAGAATGGCCAGGCACGAGACCTAGACCTCTCTCTTCTCTAAGTCAACCTGACCTCTTTCCAGAGAAAGAATTGAAATTCAGTGGCTAAGCAATTAGAATACAATGTGTGTATTTTAGAATATGTCCTTACATATCAACAGGAAGGAAGAATCCAGGTCATTCTTTGAATATTTTTAACTTCCGGAGAATGATTTTTTAATGAATCACCCAAATATAGCAGGTGAATGTTTTTTAAAGCCAAATTTCCCAGATAATATTCCCATATATTTAAAGTTCTTACTTGAGGGAGGCTCAGCCTTAGTGTCTAATGGAGTTCGATTACAGAGTCATTTCCATGTTGAATATGGTGGAGATAGCGCCATCTCCACAGAGCTCTGTGACTGCTGTGCGACTCCAGATGAATGGTACAAGAGCCCTCCTAATCCTTGTAGGCCCTCTGCCTAATTCCCTCATGCAAATTAAAGAGAAGAGAGGTTTCCAGATTTCATTTATCAGGAAAGTGCATTCTTCTAGTGGAAGGAATCAGCAAGAAGAGGCTCACATGTCTTTAGTGTCTGCTGAATAATCAGTGGCTCATGGCCACTTGGAATCCCACCAGACTAAATGCGAACTGGCACTTCCCTTCAAAAAGTGGAATGTTATGGATCAAAATGTGACCCAGTGAAAATAAAACAGCTTTGGACTTAAATAATAATTAATTAATTAATAAAACAGAAAGCACCCTTGGGTGTACAGATTTAGCTGCCAAAAACCTCCCTACATGACTCAGACTTAGTGGACATTGTTTGAATTCTGCTATGAAATTCAAGAAACCAGACAGGTCGGTGAAATGAGCTAGTATCTGAACATCAAGGGAAAAACTTTTTTTTGAAACCTGAAAACCAAATGCTGGTAAATGGTTTGCCTCCAAACCCAGAAGAAAGATTATTCCTCTTAATTCACATACACCTTTCAGTAATGCTTGTACTTACATGAGACTTACAAGTGGGTATTTGGAACTCCATGGTGTTTTAAATGTGGAGGTCATCTACGAAGTTCGGAGCTCCACGGTCCTTTCAATGTGGGAGTTTCAAGAGCAGGATCTACATCTGCCATGGAAATTGTAACCACCATATCTGATTATCATCTGGCCACAAGTGTCTTAAAATTCTGTTCATTGTAATTGATTTCATCAGCAGAGCTTGTAACTGTCTTCCAGAGTTAAGCTCCACTGGCTGCTCCAGGAGACTTTGTCAGCACTTTGAGCCATTTCTAGTTGGATTGGTGGGAGGTCATGTGAGCTTCCTTCCTATAGAAGAGAGCTTCTAACTGAAGCTGGAGCTCAACTCCCCAAGACCCCCCTGGAAACCTGGAAAATACTGACATCTCCTGGGCACACCAGAAGAATCTGCCTGTCTTCTCACCCCCAGCCCGTCCTTACTCAAGAAGCATGTGGATTGAGCAAACATTCAAATTTTCAATCCTATGCATTAAACTGAAACAATTAACAAAGAATCCTACTAGAAATCCTACTTTATTTGTGATCAGAACTTGTAGTTGAGTCATCAACAAGTTCACCAAACAACCCAGCCAGACTGGATCAAGATGGGGAGGAGCTCCTTCCTCCTCCACCCTTCATAAGATAATAGGTTATCAGGAGAGCCTTTTTTTGAATACAGAGTGATGAGATTACATAACTCTTAAGGGCCCTCCCTACCCTGCCATCCTATGTCTTTTGATTACGATTAATACATTTCCACATTGTGCTCGGTTCATGAATCTGCCACTCAACTAAAACGCTGTCCCTGATCTCCCCCAATGATGTCCTCAACACTTGATTTTGGGAAGCCCTTATCATAAATAACTGCTGGAAGCTCCAAGGCTCAAAAATAAGGAGGAACACACACACACACACACACACACTCTCTCTCTCTCTCTCTCTCTCTCTTTCTCTCTCTCAAGTTTTAACCAAGTTGAACTCAAATTTTCTGATGTACTAAGATTTAACTGTCTTATATTAAATAATAATGTTTTAATTTTGATATTAAAGTACTTACACCTGTATAAGTTATAGCTTGCCAATAGCCATTTCCAAGCAACACATAAGAAAGAAGACAGTTATGGTGGCTCACACCTGTAATCCCAGCATTTTGGGAGGCCGAGGTGGGCAGATCACTTGAGGTCAGGAGTTCGAGACCAACCTGGCCAACATGGGCGAAACCCTGTCTTCACTAGAAATACAAAAATTAGCCTGGCATGGTGGGACACATCTGTAATCCCAGCTACTCGGGAGGCTGAGGCAGGAGAATTGCTTGAACCCAGGAGGCGGAGGTTGCAGTGAGCCGAGATCACACCACTGCACTCCACTCTGGGTGACAAGGTAAGACTCTGACTTAAAAAAAAAAAAAAGAAAGAAAAGGAAAAGAAAAGAAAAGAAAGAAGACGACATTATGTCAAGAAATTTAATCTTGGTCAATTCATGGTAACCAAAGTTGGTATTTTGGTCTTAGTTTTCTTCCAGCAAAGAAAGACAAAGGTCAAAAAATAATCTTTCTGCAGTCATTCTTGGTTGAAAGTACCTTCTGAATTTCTCTCTTATTAATATGTTGCCCTTTATTATGTGTCAGAAATAGAAATGGTAGAGGGCTGGAATGTGATCTTGATATACGACCGTCCTGCTGTTTCTACTAACTGCTGAATTATTATCATTTTACAAAAATTACATCTGAAAGAGAGGAATGTGTCTTTAAATTGCATGGTTTCCAATGAATAACCTTTGCTAAAGTGATTAGTAGTTTCTCCAAGCAATGAGCTTGAAAATACTCATTTCCAAAGATCTGTAATCCTTTCATTCTACCTCTGCTGTTGTCACACACTGAACAGAAAACACAAGGAGAAAGTCGACAATACGTGGAAAGCATTCTGCTTTTCTGGGTTTCAGGATGGAAGGGGCTGGTGGGGAAGGGAAAACAAAAAACAGCAACCCACCAACCAACAAGTAACTCTGGGGAAAAAAGCAGTGGAGGATGGGGCGAGATGAAGATACCGTTGAACAGTTAATTCCTTAGTGGTGCCCCTATAGGTTTTTTGGTTTGTTTTTGGTGTGTGTGTGTGTGTGTGTGTGTGTGTGTGTGTGTGTGTGATGGAGTCTTGCTCTGTTGCCCAGCCTGGTGTGCAGTGGTGTGATCTTGGCTCACTGCAGCCTCCACCTCCCAAGCTCAAGCGATTCTTCTGCCTCAGCCTCCCTAGTAGCTGGGATTACAGGCGTGTGCCACCACACCTGGCTAATTTTTGTATTTTTAGTAGAGACAGGGTTTTAACATGTTGGTGAGGCTGGTCTTGAACTCCTGGCTTCAAGTGATCTGCCCACCTCGGCCTCCCAAAGTGCTGGGTTTACAGGCGTGAACCACCAAGCCTGGCTGCCTGTATACATTAATTGCATGATTGCCCCTCCTTAGGCACATTTAACTTCAGGAAGTGACTTAGACACAGGGAAGAATAGGCCACAATATTTCATCCAATGCAGCAAAAACAAATTACCTCAGACTCAGGAACTCTGAGACCACATTTTAAAGCTTGTGCTGCTTGGAGGGAAAGGAAATTGCTTTCTCAGGGGATGACGGTGCCAGGGAGTGGCTGGCTGGCTCCTCACCCATTCACACTCACCTCGTGAGGGCACCTTAGAAAGGCCAGACTGGCAGTCCCCAGGCACAATCTCCTTGCATGTGAAGGTGACTTTATGCCAGTGCTGTGAGGTAGACTTTCTTTTGTTTTGTTTTTGGTCAGACTAAAGACAAGGATGACTTTAATATCTGCTCAGAATCCCTGGGAAGGCTTTGGGGGCAGTTTTTTTGCCAGCTTTTGTATAAGCGGACTTGAAGATGGGGTCTAATAGAAGGTGGGTGGATTTCAACTGGCTCTGAAAATCCACTCACGTTCCGCCTTGTAACATTTAAGAGCAGACCCCACCAGGTTGTTTTGTTCTGCCTGTGTTCCAAGGGGAGCCTTCCTTGGATCTGAGACAGAAAGCCACCCTGTATGCTCCTTTCTCTTGCCCTTCTGGCCTTTAATTCTAACCAAGTCTGTGCCAGGTGGGTGGAGAAGGGCAGAAAGTTATTGTGGTTAAGATCAGGGACTCTGAAACTAACTGCCTGGGTTCAAACCTTGGCTCTAACACCTATGGTTGTGTTATCTTAGTCTAGGGACTTAACTCTCTGTGCCTCAGTTCTCCCATTCATAAAACAGACTCATTCATTCATTCATTCATTCATTCGTTCATTTGTTCATTTTTACAGGCATTTATTGAGTACTGTACACAGTGAGATGATAAGACACACAAAGTCTCTGCTCTCAAGGAGTTTCCATGAGAGTAGGGAGAAAGACAACAAATAGGCAAATTAGGATGTATCAGACAGTGGTAAGTGCAAAGAAAAGAAATAAAATAGATTTATGTGGTAGAGTGAGGAGATGGCTGCTCAGCAGAGGCCTCTGAGGGAGCAAGATCGACAAGGAGTCAGCCATGGAAAGGTCATGGAGAAGAGCATTCCAGGCAGAAGGAACAGAAGCGTGAACCCTGAGGCAAAATGAGCTTCACATGTTCAAATCAGAGACAGGCCAGTGTGGCTGGACCATTGTGGGCAAGCAGGAGAGGGGATGAAGTCAGCCAGGAGAAGGAGATTGTAGTGTTTGGTGGACAAGGGCATTTTATTCTGGATACAGTGGCAGTCCCTGAAACATTTTAAGCAAGAGAAGGATGTGATCTGATTTACCGTGACTGTGTAGTGTGGAGAATGGATTGGGGCAGGGCAAGAATGGGGGCAGAGAGACTGTTCAGATTGCTACTGCAGTGACCAGGTAAGAGGGCAGTGGAGCTGGAGAGAAGTGACTAGAAGCTGGTTTTACTTGGGAGGAAGAGGCAAGAGCACTTGTTATTGGAGATTTGGAGAAAGAGATTAAAAGAATGGATAACTCCTAGAATTTTGGCCTGAGCAACCAAATACTGTAGATGATAGAATCATTCACAAAAATGAGAAGGATGGGGCAAGAGCAGGTCCAAGAGTAGGTCCAAGAGTAGGTGGGGGATGAATGAACGGTTCTGTTTGGGACATGATGCTTGAGGTGCGTATTAGATGTGTAAGTAAAGAGAGATGTCAGGCAGAGCATGGGATCCATGAGACTGAGTTCTGGGAAAACGTCAGGGCTGGTGACTTGAGAACTGCAGGAATATGTGTGGCATTTAAAGCTGTGGGACTGAATGAGGTCAGCTGGGCAGGGATGCAGAGGGAGAAGGTTAGGAGACACAGTAGAGGTTGAGGGGAGCAGGCAAAGCAGCCACAGAGACTGAGTAGGACAGTTGGAGAGGCAGGAGGAAAAACAGAAGGGTGTGGTGCCATCTAAGCCAAGGGAAGAGTTTCAGGAAGGAGGGAGCGTGGCCTGTGTGAAAGGCTGCAGAGAGCTGAGCAATGCAAGGATTTGCCAGTTAGAGGTTGACTGCGATCCGGATAGCAGCCTCTGCGGAGCCATGAGGACGCTGGCCTCAGGCAAGGTGAATTCAGGCTTTGTGGGAGCTGAAGTCTCTACAATTTTTTTATTTCAAAAAAAGTAATACCTTCAGGGAAAACAGAGCATGAAAACAAAACAAAAATAAAAATACATATGTTAAAATATTTTTAAAATAAAAATACAAAAATCCTGTGTGAATACAAATATGTATCTAGATTACAAAATCTAAATACACAATTAATACAAAATCCTGTGTGAATACAAATATTTATTTAGATTACAAAATATTTATTTAGATTACAGAAATTACAAAATAAATTATACATTTTTTTAAGTCTGACAAATTTGGCTGGGTGCCGTGGCTCACACCTGTAATCCCAGCACTTTGGGAGGCTGAGGTGGGCAGATCACTGGAGTACAGGAGTTTGAGACCAGCCTCGCCAACATGGTGAAACCCTGTCTCTACCAAAAAATACAAAAATTAGCCAGGCGTGGTGGCGTGAACCTGTAGTCCCAGCTACTTAGGAGGCTGAGGTGGGAGAATTGCTTGATCCCAGGAAGTGGAGGTTGCAGTGAGCTGAGATCATGCCATTTCACTCCAGCCTGGGTGACAGAGTGAGACCGTGTCTCAAAGATAAATAAGTAGATAAGTAATAAAAAGTCTGACAAATTCTACATACAACAAAATACAGAAAAATAGGCTAGCTGAGGTAGCTCATGCCTGTAATCCCAGCACTTTGGGTGGCCGAGGTGGGAGGATCACCTGAGCCCAGGAGTTCAAGACCAGCCTGGACGACATAGCAAGATCCTGTCTCTACAAAAAAAAAAATTAAAAATTAGTGGTACATGGGAACACACACCTGTGATCCCAGCTACTCTGGGGGCTGAGGTGAAAAGATGCTTGAGCCCAGGTGTTCAAAGCTGCAGTAAACCATGACATGCCACTGTACTCCAGCCTGGTGTCAGAGCAAGACCCTGTTTTGGAAAAAAAAAAAAGAAAGAAAGAAAAAAACCCCAGAAAAATACTATTTACATTAATTAACTGCCAGATGCACCATTATAATTTTTTCTATTTTTGTCTGTATTTTTTATCATTCTTTTTTGACAATGACTTTATCATATTTTCTATTAAAAAAACAAGATAATTTTATCTTGCCTCTAGCATGGATGCTAGAAATTTGCATTTTTATTATCGACAGTTTAGAAAAGTTTGTTTCAGCTTCACAATTTGATGAAGTGATGCAAATTTTTAGAATAATAGGAATTTGGGAAACTCTCTACCAAGTTTTTTTTTTTTCAACAGAAGAGCTTTAAGAATGCAAGGTATTTCAAATTTTCTTGAGTAGTGACTAGTCTTAAATATTTGAATTGATTGATCCTATTAAAATTGAATTAAGTAGTTGTTGATTCCCTCATTATAGTGATGGCATATATAAAATGTGATTTTATGTACCGTAATATTTACTGTTTGTAGAGCACATTTATGCCCAATTACAGAAATTCTAATATATTCTATTTTTGTTTGATTCCTATAATAAACAATGCTGTTTATATGATTAATTAATTATCTTAATGTTTATTTATTAAATTATTTATTTATTTATTTTTTGAGACAGGGTCTCATTCTGTCGCCCAGGCACAATCATAGCTTACTACATCCTCTACTTCCCAGGCAAAAGTGATCCTCCCACCTCAGCCTCCTGAGTAGCTGGGACCACAGGTGTGCACCACCACATCTGGCTATTTGTTTAATTTTTTGTAGAGACAAAGTCTCACTATGTTGCCCAGGCTGGTCTCAAACTCCTGAGCTCAAGCGATCCTCCCACCTTGGCTTCCCAAAGTTCTGGGATTACAGGTGTGAGCCACTCTGCCCACCAACAATGATAAATTTAAAATCAATATGTTTGTTGCATTATCAAGCTAAGAACTTACATTTAGGCAGTAAGAACTGACTTTTCCCTTAACCATTTCATGCCTGACTGTGTGGAAAAAATTTCCAGAGACTAGCTTCTGGCTTCACACATCTAAAGTTGTTTCCCAAAGTTATCATGGCCTCATACTTTTATCTAATGACTCAAGTCAAGTCAGAAGTGTGAGAATTGCTGGAAGCCATTTCTACTCGGATGGGTTGCATTAATTACACCCAAATTTATACCCATGTGAAAATACATTCCACTAATAGCAGACTAAATGTATCCCCCAACTTCTAATTAGCTGGATCCCCCAAATGCCCTCAGTCACTCCAAGGCTGTCTGACACAAGGGAAGTGTGACAGAAGGAAAGAGACTGTAGTCTTAACCATTTATGGTTAAAATATCTCACTTTTACCTATTTTACCAAAGAAAAAAAAAAAGTTCACGTGAGCGCATTGCCAGCCACTCTTCCCTTTCTCCCAGGGCCTTGGAAGAGTTCTGTACAGGAGAGGGACCATGAAGTTCACTGGCCTTAGAGGGATTCCAAGTTTGGTTGTGTAGGCTGTGCACCAAGCGACTCCTAGAGGCATGCTTTATATGATGCATAACTTGCACAGCCATTTGTGGTAGCCCTGTGTAATGGGAAGCAGAGAAATGGGGCATTAGCTGGAGGATGTGAGGTCAAAGGCAAGTTTTATATTAGAATGACATTAAACATATTTGATAACTTGCATGGCATGAGTATTGACAAATCAAAATGGAAGCTCACTCAAAAGAACAGACACTGGTGTCTTAGGCCATATCGATGTGAACTCCTTGACTCCTGGGCATGGTTTGGAGATGTGAAACAGCAGAGAGTGTTCCAAAACATTTGGAAATGAAACAATAGAAAGGAGAAACTGGTGATGATATAGGGGAAGGAATAATATTAAGTCAAAGTCTTTTGGAGGGCAAGAAGGCATGGGATCCAGAGGGTAGGTGAAGAGGTTGGCCTTAAATGATTGCAAGACACTTCCCGCTTTATAACACGAGCAAATGTGAAACAGGGGCCTGCTGTGTCCAGGGGAAGATCCTGTCTGCATAGGCAGCTTACCTGGGGATTATCTGAAGCAGCAAGCCATGGGGCTATGACATACAGACTCCTTGTTTTGTAATCCAAGAGCTTGTACAAGGGAATATATTTGAAATGACTGATTATTTCATTGGCGTGACAGTTAATTTTGTGTGTCAATTTGCCTAGGCTAAAGTACACAGTTGTTTAACCAAACACTAATGTAGGTGTTGTTATGAAGGTATTTTGTAGATGTGACATTAACATCTACAATCAGTTGACTTTAAGTACAGGAGATTACCCTTGATAATGCAGATGGGGCTCATCCAATCATCTGAAGGCCTTAAGAGGAAAAACTGAAGTCTGGAAGCAGAGTTTCTTTTTTTCCAGGAAACTTCAGTATACATATACGTATACATACACATACACATATACATGTACATATATATGTGTGTGTATATATATATACATGTATATATACATATGTGTGTATATACGTATATATATGGGGAGAGAGAGAGGGTGAGAGGGAGGGAGAGGGAGAGAGAGAGTTTCACTCTTGTCGCTCAGGCTGGAGTGCAATGGTGCGATCTCTGCTCACAGGAACCTCTGCTTCCCAGGTTCAAGCGAACCTCCTGCCTCAGCCTCCCGAGTAGCTGGGACTACAGGTGTGTGCCGCCACACCCAGATAATTTTTGTATTTTTAGTAGAGACAGGGTTTCACCGTGTTGGCCAGGTTGGTCTTGAATGCCTGACCTCAGGTGATCCACCCGCCTTGGCCTCCCAAAGTGTTGGGATTACAGGCGTGAGCCACTGTGCCCGACCTATAAATATATATTTTATACATGACTAGAATTCACTGCAGCCACAGGTGGAATGTCAAGTACTGCTTGTTAGTAGGAGTATAGAAATTGAACTCTTCCCCACTACCACCTGGAGGCTCAACTGGAGAGGCTGAACCAGTTAGGCTCAACCAAAATCTCTGAAGTGTGATACAAATCAAAGATAAGAAGAGTCTTCTTTGCTATTCTATTATATCAGGGTTTCCCAAGCTCACACTATTGACATTTGGAGCCAAGTAGTTTTTGGAGTTATTTTGTTTTTTCTTTGTTTTTGGTTGGGATCTGAATCGTGCATTGCAGGATGTTTAGCAGCCTCCTGTCCTCTACCCACTACATGCCAGGAGACAATCAAAAGCATCTCCAGACATTGCCAAATGCTCTCCTGGGGGCCAAAATTGTCTTGGTTGAGAACCACTGTTTTACACTAAGTGTGTGTGATACTTGGGGTGGATCTTTTTCTGCTGTGAATTTGTGGTCCAGGATTATTTGCGTTTATCCCAGGAGATGGTTTGGTTTTTGCTCATTGACTTTTATGTCTGTGAGAAGTTATGCAGGGATGAAGATGTCATGACATCTCCTCACCCTCCTTGCACCCCACTTCTGATGAAGTTCCTATCCATGCAGCCAGAGACTTCAGAACAGTGAAAAACTCAACTCTTGGGAGGCAATACTCCGCAGGACCCATTATGTCCACAGAAACCTGAAGAGTGAGGAGGGTTGAGTGTGAAAGCTCTTAACTAATGGATTGTTAGAACTGAGTTGTGAAAGTTGAAGTAATCAGTTTTTATTTTAAATGACGAAAGCAGGTACTATTTTAGGCAGAGAGTACATTTAACAAACTTGTTGCTTCAAGAAGTTGGTACAAGTTGAAAATAAAATTAATTGTAAGAAAGTAGAATTAATTGTAAGAATTGTTTATGGATGGGAGTAGGCTCATGGCTGCAATCCCAGCACTTAGGGAAGCCAAGACAGGAGGATTTCTTGAGGCCAAGACTTTGAAACCAGCCTGGGCAACAGAGCAAGACCCCATCTCTACTAAAAAAATACAAAAAGTAAGCTGGGTGCCATTGTGCATGCCTGTAGTTCCAGCTACTTGGGAGGCTGAAGTGGGAGGATTGCTTGAGCCTAGGAGTTTGAGGCTGCAGTGAGCTATGATCACACCATTGCACTCCAGCCTGAACGACAGAGCTAGATCTGTCTCTTGTGGAAAAAAAAAAGAAAAAGAATTTTTTAACAAATGTATAACTAATAGTAAGACAAAAAGGGTGATATGAACATTTGAGAGGAGTACCTCTAAACTTTCTGACCTACAAGAGGCAACTACATGCAACTCAGACACCACAGTGAGATACCACTTCACACTCACTAGTATGGAAGAACAGGCTAGAATCAAAGAAACTGAAAATAACAAGTGTTGGCAAGGATGTGGAGAAATGAGAACCTTCATAGATTACTGGTACAAATGTATAATGGTGCAGCCACTGTGGAAAACAGTTTGGCAGTTCTTTAAAATTCTAAACATAAAGTTAAAATTCTAAACATAGAATTACCATATGACCCAGGAATTCCACTCCTGTAACCAAAATCATTGAAAATATATGTCCACACAAAAACTTGTACACAAGTGTTCACAGAAGCATTATTCACAATAGCCAAAAAATAGACACACCCAAATGTTCATTAACTGTGAGGAATACAAAACAAAATGTGGTATATCCATACAATGGAATATTATCCAGGTATAGAAAGGAATACATGCTACAACAGGGATGAACCTTGAAAGCCTTATGCTAAGTGAAATTAACCAGACACAAAAGGCTACATTTTGTAGGATTCCATTTATATGAAAGGTACAAAATAGGCAAATCCATAGAAACAGAAAGTAGATTAGTGGTTGCAGGTGCTGGTGGCAGGTGATAGAATTAAGGCTGATTACTAATAGGTACAGGGTTTCTTTTTGAGGTGATGGAAATGTTCTGGAATTAGATAATGGTAATGGTTGTGCTATTTCATGATGATACTAAAAACTGACTTTTAATAATCCACTAAAGTGAATTGTATACTTTAAAATGTTGAATTTTATGCTATGTGAATTATATCTCAACTTTTTTAAAAAAGAGGCAACATCAGAATCCTAGAATTGGAAGAGTACCCTGAGAATTGTGTGGTCCAAACTTCAAGTCTGGCAGCTGAGAAATTTTAAGGGTATTGCCCAAGAAATTGTCTTTAAAAATAAATTTGAAGCAGGTTTCTCTCTTGCTTAGAACCCAAAGAGACTTGAGAAGGACAGCTGGCATTAAAAACCTTATGATCCCCAGGACAGGGTGGTACAGACCATGTCAGCAGTAGCCTGGTCAACATAGTGAGACCCCTTCTCTACATAAAATTGAAAAGAAGAATTAGCTGAGCATGGTGGCAAATGCCTATAGTCCCGGCTACTCCAGAGGCTGAGGGGGAAGGATTGCTTGAGCCCAGGACATCAAAGCTACAGTGAGCCCTGATTGCGCCGCTGTACTCCAGCCTAAGTGACAGAGAGAGACCCTGTCTCAAAACAAACAAACACACGAAAACCCAGACCATATCTGTAGATTCATCCTTTAAATAAGCAAATATTGGTTGGGCACAATGGCTCATGCCTATAATTCTAGCACTTTGGGAGGCCAAAGTGGGCAGATCACTTGAGGCCAGAAGTTTGAGACCAGCCTGGCAAACATGGTGAAATGCCTTCTCTACTGAAAATACAAAAATTAGCTGGGCGTGGTGGCACGTGCTTGTGATCCCAGCTACTCAGGAGGCTGAGGCATGAGAATCTAGAATCACTTGAACTCAGGAGGTGGAGGTTGCAGTGAGCCGAGATTGCGCCACTGCACTCCAGTCTGGATGACGGAGTGAGACTCTGTCTCAAATAAATAAATAAATAAACAAACGAACAAACAAATATTTACTGAGGGCCTACTCTGTGCAAGGCACTTTTCTAGGTGCAGAGGGTACATCAGGAACTAAACAGACAAAAAAAAAAAAAAAAAAAAAGCCCTGGCTCCATGGAACTTAACCTCTAATATAAGTCCTTCCTAGATAGTACGTTTTAAAAGCTGTGTTGTCAAACTAGTGCACATTTAGAAATCAAAACCAGTTTTCATAAGGAATGGTTGAATAAACTGAGCATTTTCACCTTTAGAAAGAGAAGATTGAGAGGGAACATGATAACTGGCTTCAAAAGCTGTTTGGAACGGAGAGTCGTTTCATTCTCCACTGCTCCCAAGAGCAGAGCTCGTATTAAAGGGTAAACGTTACAGAGAGGTGGATTTGGGCTCCCGTAAAAGGAAGACCGAAAATTCACATTATTGTCTGTCTACTCAGTAGCAGGCATTCCGCTGGTTATTTTCACCTGTCTTATCTCATTCAGTCCTCACAATATCCCTACAAGGTGCAACAATTAGCCCTATTTTTAAAGAAGAGAAAATGGAGGCTTAGCAAGGTTATGTAACTACCCTAAGGTCACACACCTCCTCAACGGGAAGGCAACAGTCAGACCTTGCCTTGGCAGACTCTAGACTTCACACTCCTGACACTGTGCCCGCCATGCTGTCTTTCCAACATTAATGCTTTCCAAAATGTGCACACTTGTGGAGGGGAAGCCTGCTTGGGATGTAAAGGTAGACTGGGAACCCAAAGTTTCTTTCCAGAAATACTTTATTTGACACTTCCCAAAGTACTTTCACACTGTAATATTTCATCTGGCTCACCGGCAACTCAATGAATAGGATTAAATAAGTAAAGTAACATTATTAATCATCCATAGGTTGTGTGAATCTGATGAGATGATCTATGTGCAGAATCTAGCACATCACATCAGCAGTAGTTAGCAAATACTTCCTGAGAACCTGCTTTGTGCCAGGTACTGTGAATGTGACCCAAGCCTGGTCTTCATGGAACTTACAGTTTTGTCTGATAAGGAAGGGGCACTTCATAAGATGTGAGGTCCAACACATTTCTCCCATCCCCAAGCCCACATTTCCTCTATGTGGGGCAAGTTCTCCTTCACACTGAATACTCATCGATTCAATCATCCAGCAAAAGTTTACTGAGTGCCAGGCATGATGGCTCACGCCTGTAATCCCAGCACTTTGGGAGGCTGAGGCAGGCAGATCACCTGAGGTCAAGAGTTCGAGACCAACCTGGCCAACATGGCAAAACCCTGTCTCTACTAAAAATACAAAAATTAGCCTGGCATGGTGGTGGAAGCCTGTAATCCCAGCTACTTGGGAGGCTGAGGCAGGAAAATCACTTGAACCCAGGAGGTGGAGGTTGCAGTAAGCCAAGGTAGTGCCACTGCACTCCAGTCTAGGCAACAGAGCAAGACTCCATCTCAAAAAAAAAAAAAATGTTTGCTGGGTGCCTTCTGGAAAACAGAGCAAGACTCCATCTCAAAAAAAAAAAAAAAAAAAAAAAGTTTGCTGTGTGCCAGGCACTGCTCTAGGAATTGGAAATAAAGCAGTGAACAAAATGGACAAAAATCCCTACTTTGTGGTGCTTGCTTTGGTGATTACAATAAACAAATATAGATAGAATGTATGTTATGTTTGAAAGTGAAAAGTGCTATGAAGAACGAGAAAGCCTGGAAAGGAAATAGGAAATCCTGGGGATTTGGGAGGTTGAAATTTTCAGTAGGCGTTAGGAAGGGCCTCACTGTGAAGGCGACATCTCAGCATTGACGTTGAGCAGATGGGGTGGTGAGCCATGCAGACACTGGAGAAAGTGAATTTGAGGCCAAGAAAGTGCAAATGTGGGGAAGGGAGGGCGTGCTTGGTGTTTGAGCAGCAGCAAGAAGGGCAGCAGGGAGATGAGGCCGGAAAATAAAAAAAGGAAAAGGGAATCCTAGTTACCTTCCAGTGTAGGGCATGTGGGCATTGTGAAGATGTAGATTTGCACTGAGTAAGATAAGAAGTCATTGCAGGTCTGCCTGCTGTGTTGAAAATAGGAAGGGGAACAAGTGTGCAGTGGGGACACCAGTTTGGGAGGCTGCTGCAGACAGAAATAGTTTCCTAAAATGTCTGTGCCCTGATCCCTGAAACTTGTGAATATGTTACATTCCATGACCAAAGGCACCTTGCAGATGTAGTTAAAGTTATGGACTTGAAAATAGGGAGATTGTCCTGGCTTGCTGAAATGGGCCCAATTTCAACCTCCCAAATCCCCCAGAACTTTTAAAAGCAGAGAGTTTTCTCTGGCAGAAGAAAGAGTCCAAGAGACATAAAGCATGAGAGAGACTTGATTTTCTCTTGTTGAAGGGGGCCACATGGAAACCACTAGAAGGAGCTGAATGTCGCCAGCAATCTGAAGGAAACTGGAAGTGGGTTCTCCCAAGAGCCTCCAGATAAGAGCTCAAGCCAGTCTGTGAGACTCAGCACAAGTCCTAGCCAAGTCCCCTGGCTTCTGACCTATAGAACTGTGAGATAATTAAGGGATATTGTTGCTAAATGTGTGATAGTTTGTTAGGGCAGCAATAGAAAATAAACACAGAGTTGTTGCAATATTTGAGGTGGGAGATGATAATGGTTTGGATCTTGGACATATTTTGAAGCTAGATTCCAGAGGATTTCCTACTGGGTAGAATGTAAGTTGTTAGGGAAAGAGAGGAGTCCATGATGACGCCAAGGTTTTTGCCCTGAGCAACTGAAAGGATGAAGGTGCCATTTGATGAGATGAGAAGGATTATGGAAGAAACATATCTGGGTGGGAATATCAGGAGTTTTTTGTTCCATATATATAAAGTTTGAGGTGCCTATAAAACATCCAAGTGGAAATATCTAGGAGGAAGTTGAATAGATAAGTCTAGATATCAGGGGAGAGGTCTAGATTAGAGAAATAAATTTAAGAATTATGAGCATGTAGATGATTTTTTTTTTAAATGGAGTCTCACTCTATTGCCAGGCTGGAGTGCAGTGGCACCATCTCAGCTCACTGCAACCTCTGCCTCCTGGGTTCAAGCGATTCTCCTGCCTCAGCCTCCCGAGTAGCTGGGACTATAGGCATGCACCACCATGCCCACCTGATTTTTGTATTTTTAGTAGAGACAGAGTTTCACCATGTTGGCCAGGCTGGTCTTGAACTTCTGACCTCAAGTGATCTGCCCACCTCGGCCTCCCAAAGGGCTGGGATTACAGATGTGAGCCACCTCGCCTCATCATGAAGATGATTTTTAAAGCCATGAGACTAGATTATTGTGGTAAGCAGAATTCTGACATAACTCCCAATGATACTGCCCTTCTATAATCTCCTCCCCTCGACTATGGGTGAAATGTGTGAATTATCATATCACTCCTGAGATTATGTTATAGCATATGGCAAAAGGGATTTTGCAGGTACAATTAAGGTTATTGTATTAGTCAGCTTGGGCTATTATAACAAAATTTCGCAAACTGGGTGACTTAAACAGTAGAAATTTATTTCCTCACAGTTCTGGAGACTGGCAGTCTGAGATCAGGGTGGCAGCATGGTCAGGTTCTGATGAGAGCTCTCTTCCTGGCTTGCAGATGGCCACCTTCTCACCGTGTCCTCCCACAGCAAAGAGAAAGAGAGAGGGCAAGCTCGTTGGCATCAATTTTAAAAGGGCATCAATTCCATAATGAAAGCTTCATCTTCACGACCTCATCTAACTTCAGTTTCCTCCTAAAGGCCCTATCTCCAATAACCATCATATAGGGGATTAGGGCTTCAATGTATGAAACATTTGGTTCCTAACAGCTACTAATATGTTGATTTCTGAGTTAATTAAAGGAAATAATCCAAATGGATCTAACTTAATTCCCACGGTCCTTACATATGGCTGCAGGGCGTAGAGACAAAGGAAGAGAGAAATTGGAAGCATAAGGGATCACATGCACAAGAAATCTTCCATTGCTGGCTTTAGGGTTGGAGGACAGGGGCCAACCTCAAATGTGAGAATGTGGGCAGCCTCTAGGAGCTGAGAGCAGCTCCCACCTGACAGCTGGCAGGAAATTGGGGCCTCAGTCCTATAATCTCAAGGAACTGAATTCTGCCCACAACCTGAATGAGCTTGGAAGCACATTCTTCTCCTGAGCCTCCAGGTGAGAGCTCGGCCTGGCCGACCCCTTGACTTCAGCTTTTGAGACCCTGAGCAGAGGACCTAGTCACACCATACCTGGACTTCTGACCTGCAGATCTAAGAACTAAAAGTTAATGTCACTTAAGCTACTACATTTGTAGTCATTCATTATGCAGCAATAGAAAACTGATACAATCGCCAAAGGAATGAGTGTAGACAGAGATGAGGAGAGGCCCATGGGCTAAGCCTTGGGCATCCTAATGTTTAAAGCTAATGAAAAGAGGAGAAACCAGAAGAAAAAACAAAAAGATAGGAAGGAGAGAACAGGGTGGTAGGAGGAAAGCCGATAGACTGTGAGGTCCCGGAGACCAACTGAAGAAAGTGTTTCTGGAAGGAGAAAGTAATTGTGTATGCTAAAGATTACTGATAGGTCAAGTTGGATGTTTCTGTTTTATAGACAGGAAAACAAAAACTCCAGGAGGGCAAATTACTTGTCCAAGGTAACATAAATGAACATTTGTAGAACCTGATCTTCTGGCTTCTGGTTTTGTTCTCTTTCATTCACACTGTATTGTCTTCACCAATACAACATTTTATTTTATTTTTTATTAAATTGAATCTAGTTGAGAACAACATATTTTGGCTTCTGTTTGTACGTTTATTTGCTGATATGGTTTGGCTGTATCCCCACCCAAATCTTATTTTGAATTGTAGCTGCCATAATTCCCACGTGTTGTGGGAGGGACCTGGTGGGGGCTAAATGAATCGTGGGGGTGGTTTTCCCCATACTGTTCTTGTGGTAGTGAAGTCTCATGAGAGCTGATGGTTTCATAAGGAGAAACCTCTTTTGCTTGGATCTCATTTGCTCTTTGCCTGCCACCATGTAAAACATGCCTTTCGCCTTCCATCATGATTGTGAGGCCTCCCCAGCCACATGGAACCGTGAGTCCATTAAACCAATTTTTTCTTTATAAAATACGCAGTCTTGGCTATGTCTTGATTAGCAGCGTGAAAATGGACTAATGCATTTGCCAAGACAAATAAACATGAAAGCTTACTACAGCATGAAAACATTGAAATTATCTGACTGTGGGGCTTACTGGACACTCCTTTCTCAGGTCTGAACAATGGTTGTCAATCCTGGGTGTGTACCAGAATCATCAGGGGAATATTTTAGAAATATAGGTGCCTGAGTGCTAGTCTTAGAAAATTCGAATTCAGTAGGCCTTGAGAGAGCCTTGAGTGTCTATGATGGTTAAAAATCTCACATTGATTCTGATGCTTTGCAGAGCTGGAAAAAAAAGAGTCATAGTGTGTTTTTTGTAATGTGAGTCTAGGGAAAAACGAAAAAATATCTGATGGGAGAGGCTCCCTACCTAGCTCTTGATTTTGGGGGCAAGAGTGAGTGAATTCTGGGTTTTATGAAAAATAGAGGAGAGCAAGAATTAATTGTTGACATGGAGGAATTCCCCATGCACCCTTTTTATAGATTTGAATCTATCTGTTCACCAAAGTGTTGGAGCAGTGTCTTTATATTGTAAAGTGAATAAATGATTTTCTAGGCTTTAAAAGAAGCAGGTGAGATGTTCACCAATATTCTTTTCTTTTTCTTGGCACACAAGTAAATTATATTTCCCAGCATTCATTACAATTAGGTTGGTGTATTGTCCATAGGAATATGGGCTGGAGTAAAGCCTACCATTCCCAGGCTTAGCATAAAATGCCCTGCAAGAGCCATGGGCTATCACTGCCTGTCAATCAGATCCAGAAAACCCTAGGTGGTGGCCTAGCAACAAAACAAAACAAGTCTAGATCCTGACTCACTGCTTAGAGGGGAACCACATGTCTTGCCTTAGATTGTGGCATGCATGAAAAATAAACTTTTAATGTGTCAAGTCACTGAGATGTGGGGTAATTTGTCATCGTAGCTTACAATAATTATCCCAACTAATACAGGTTCCTCTTGTATTGTGTTTTCAATGATCTCCTTCCTTTACCTCCTTATATGCCCAACAAGATATGGACAAGAAAGACAAGACATGAGCCCAGAGGATTTGCGACTTAATCGAGTATTTGAATGCTAAGATTTAGGCTTCTTTGAATAGATCTTGCATTTAGATTCAAGTTGACTGAAAAGTGCCTAGTGAGTGTGTAGTAAGGTCAGAAGAGAAGAGACAGCTTGGAATGATTAAAGTTAGAAGTGTTTCCAATTGTCTGTAGGTCCAGAAGTTACCAGAAAATACACTAACACAGACAGAATAAATTATTACAAATAGTTATTGAGAGTCAGAGTCTGAACTAGGCACTGAGGAAAGGGGAAGGTGCTATACTGATATACAAAGGCAAATAAGACACCTCTGCTTTTCACACAATTGTGCTGATAATGACACATATACAGAATCACTAAATCCAGTTAAGCTAATAGGTGCTTAATAGAACAAAAACAACAACAAAATATAATTTAAAAAATAGAAGGACAAGAAAAGTCCTAAATGGCATCAAAAGTTGATGGGGTAGCCAGGCAAAATAGTTTGAAGCTGTAGTCCCAGCTATTCAGGAGGCCGAGGCAGGAGGATCACCTTCTGGCCAGGAATGTGAGTCCAGCCTGGGCAACATAGCAAGATCCCATCTCTAAAAAAATAAGTTATGGAGAATGTGAGACTTGGGCAGAACTTTGAAAGATGTATAACACTTTGGGAATGGGCGTGGGGGACACAGGTAGGAGAATTACAACCCAAGTTCCAGAAAGGGACTCATTTAGTGTGATGTGTATATAAGGATGAATGCATGTATGTGTGTGGGGAGAGTGGATATAAGATTGGAAAGATGGAAGGAAAAGCTAGGGCTACAGTTTGTCAGTCTCTCCTCCTTCTCCTTCTTCTTTAGTACAAGCACAGACAACAAGAAACTCTTTAATGCCCTACAGAAGGACAGTTTCAAGTCCTATGGTGTTGTTATGAACCTTCCAGAACTCCTTAGCAGCAATGGGACTGCTGAATTCAGAGAGAAGATAAATTTTTAGCTTATTGCAGCCTCAAACTCCTGGGCTCAAGCAATCCTCCCACCTTGGCCTCCCAAAGTACTGGGATTACAGGTGTGAGCCACCAAGCCTAGCTGTAATGTTTGTTTGTTTGTTTTTGTTTTTGTTTTGACTGAGGGTGTTTATCAGTGGATGTTTATCTATGAAGGTGGTCAGTAGTGCAGTTCACCAAATAGTTCTGGCTCTCCGCCTTCTCGGTACGTGGTAGGATTATCATTCTGTGCCCCCTTTGAGATTTGGTGTGGCCATAAGACACATTTTGGCCAACGAAACGTGAGCAGAAGTGATGAGTATTGCTTTTGGTGAGAAATTTTAAGAGCTAGCATATGACTGTTAGGCTGTATTCCCCTGCTCAGGTGGTCAGAGAAGCATGTATTAAGATGGAATCTCCACCAGCCGGGATGAGCACAGCCCCTGCTGGAGTGAAAAATAAACTTTTTATATTAAGTCATTGAAATTTGGGGCTTATGTGTTTTTGCAGCTTACCCTTGCTCATAGTGACAAATAAATATTGCTAGTTACAATGATATGTGATTGACAGCATGTTGGTTTCAACTGAAACTGTTAAATAATATCAGAAGACAATTGCAGCTTGCTTGAAGATAGGAGACTATTAAATGAATTCCTATCTTTCTTTCTCCTCCTCCTCTTTTATTTTGTAGAGACAGGGTCTCCGTATGTTGCCTAGGCTGTTCTCAAACTCCTGGGCTCAAGTGATCCTCCTGCCTTGGCCTCCCAAAATGCTGGGATTATAGGCATGAGCCACCACACCCAGTTGAATTCCTATCTTTCTTGCTAAAACTCAATAAAAGGTTGGAGAGGAGTGGAACCAGGAAAGGAGAACAACAAAGAGCATCCAATGAGGCAGTAGAAAGACTGAGGGTGGAGCTCTCAAAACCAAGTAAAGTTTCCTGGGGAGAGCATGGTCAACTCTGTCAAATGCTGCTGATGGATCAAGTTAGATGAGAACTGACCATTCGATTTAGCAACAGGGGAGTCGATCAGAGCAAGTTTTGGTGAAGTGGTGTTGGGGAGGGAAGGCAAACTCTAACTGGAGGGATTTCAAGAGAAAAGAGAAAACAGGGAAATAGGGAATATAGACATGTTTTCTTTTTAAGGAATTCATTGTAAAAGGGAACAGAGAAGAGAAAAAATGAGGTCCTGAGAGTTTTTTGTTCTGGTTTGGTTTTTGTTTGTTTGTTTTGGGATAGCGTCTCACTCTGTTATCCCCTTGGAGTGCAGTGGCAGGGATCTTGGCTCACTGCAGCCTCAACCTTCTGGACCCAAACCATCCTCCTGCCTCACTGCCTCAGCCTCCCATGTAGCTAGGACTACCGGCATACACCACCAACACCCAACTAATTTTCTATTTTTTGTAGAGATGAAGTCTTTCTATGCTGCCTAGACTGGTCTTGAACTCCCGGGCTGCAGCAATCCTCCCACCTTGGCCTCCCAAGGTGCTGGGATTACAAGCATGAGCCACCACTCTTGACCAAGAGGTTTTTTAAAAAAGAGGAAATAACAAATTTTTTATGCTGCAAAAATGATTCAGTAGGGAATAAAAAGTTCGGTTTCTTTCTTTCTCTTTTCTTTCTTTTTTTAAAGAGATGGGTTCTTGCTATGTTGTCCAGGCTACATTGCTTTGGCTATTTACAGGTGCAATCGTACTACTCATCAGTGCAGGAGTTTTGACTTGCTCCATTTCCAACCTGTGCCAGTTCACCCCTCCTTAGGCAACCTGGTGGTCCCTATCTACCAGGAGGTCAACATATTGATGCTGAACTTATTGCAGGCATCCAATGGGCATAGTGCACTACAGCCCAGAACTCCTGGGCTCAAGTGATCCTCCTTTCTCAGCCTCCCAAATAATTGGGACTACAGGCTATTTGGTTTGATGTTGCAAGAGAAAGGGGAGAGATTTTTCTGGAGCTATGTCCTTGACTACATCACACAGTATATTCGCTACCTCTTGCTGTGTCACAAGTCACTCCAAAACTTAATGGCTTAAAACAACAAAAACAGATTATCTTATGGTTTCAGTGGGTTTTGAATCCAGGGGGCCTTGCTGTTGAGTATCCTCTAGCTCAGGGTCTCTTCCAAAGCTGCAATCAAGGTGCCACCTGGGGCTGTAGTCATCTCAAGGTTTGATTGGGTGACTTTTTCACTTAGCTGCTGACGGGCCTCAAGTCTTTGCTGTCCTTTGGCCAGATACATCAGCTCTTGCCCTGTGGGTCTTTCCATGGAGCAGCTTGCTTCCCTTAGAACAAGAGCTGAAAAAGAGACAGAGAGGGTTTGGGAGAGAGAGGGGTGGGAGCAGAAGTCACCATCTGAAAAGGGAAATCACTTGGTCATATTCAATGTTAGCAGCAAGTCCAGCTTATACTCAAGGGGAGGAGTTTACACAAAGGCGTGAATACCAGGAGGTGGGGATTGAAGTATCTTAGAGACTGCCTACCACAGAAGGAATGAGATCTAGTGTGCAGTAGAGAGGCTGACCCTTGCTGGGAGCAGGGATTGTTCCTCAGCAGCACAGGAGAGAAGGCAGCGTCTATGTGTACACAGAGCCTAGTAAGTGAGCAGCTGTGTGGGTGGAAGTGAAGGTATTTGCTCATTGGCACCAGGTACCTTGGAGAATGGCAGGAGATAGCATTAGTAACCAGAGTTCACTGACCTTTGTTGCTCTACTGTACCCTTCGGCATAGCCGGAAGGATTCTAAATCCAGCAAAACAGCTCTCCACCCTCTCAAATGCTTAACAAGGAAGCATTTAAGGCATTACACCAGGGTTTAGCAACACTTTCACTACCCTGGACTAAGAAAAATGCCAGAAGGCCCACAAGGAACTATAACCAGGAGAAGGAAAATGAGGAGGAGAGATGGGGAGAGAAGAAAAGGTGAGGCATCGTCTGGGGAATCTGCTCACCGCTGGATTTTCCTGCCTGGATTTCACTCATTTTTCGAAAGTCATTGAATTCAAACATTTGTGGCTCAAGAGAAAAAGACTTGTTGATGGTTTGTTTCACTAAGACAGAAAAGTAAGACAAAGTTTTTTTCCCCTCCACTCACAGTGTCCTCTGACCTGTCTGTCTGCAGTCATGATAGGACGGATTTTCAGCCTGGAGGGGCATTCCAGAAATAGCACATTATCAATAAGCCTCTGTTTTGATTTGCAAGGATGTCAGGGAACTTCTTACGTGGCTAAAATTGTGGAAGGGTACTTCCTTTCACATACAGTAAAGGGTAGCAAGGTTAAAGGGGTTTGGCTCTGGGCGCAGGTAGATGTCTGGAAGTTCTACTAGTTACTTGATGTGTGAGCTTGGAAAGCCCCTCCTTATCTATATATTGGAAATACTTGTCGGGGAGATTACAGATAAGCCTGGGAAAGAGGCATCTAGGGGGCACCATTCATACAAAATACAAGGAGAAGGATGCCTCCTGGCCTGGTGCATCAGAGAGGCTCATCTGGCACAAAATTAGGAACTGAGGAAAAGCAGTTATTAGGAGCTCATTGGCATCCCCAAATGACTTAGGGTTGTCTATCTTGGTATTGTATAGATAAAATTTCTTCCAGATGGGCTTTGTTTATCTGTGCACCTCCATCTTTCAGTACAGGACGCCAAGTGTCTTGTAGCCCACTCCTGACCTTCTTATGAGACAGCATTTTCCCAGCAGAAAGGTCTTTCTCTTCTCTTTCGCCAGTAGACCCAAACCTCCTCCGAGGCTTGCCCTGCTGTTCTAGAATTGTCAACCTCTGTTCTTCCTGCAAAGAGAAAAGCTCCCAGCCACGGACTAGCGCGGCCTTTATGTCCAATAAATGTGATCTGGATGCGGGAAGGCAGCCCAGGACCTGGGCTGGGGCGCGTGGGTCAATAGATGTCCCAAGCCCACACCATTTTCCAGGGAACAGTCTTTAAGAAAAGCCTTGGGCCTTGGGATCTGGGTTGGGTCCCGGGCTTGGTCTTGTTCCCAACACTTTAGCAGACAAACCCCGCTCCTTATCTCAAGGGCCGCCTTTGGGTGACCTCGGACAAATGCTAGGTACAGGGGAGGGGCGGCAAGCTCCAAGTAGCGCTCTTGGGAGTTCATCCCACCAACCTAATGACTGGCACGATGCATGTCTTTTGCGAAGCCCTTCCCACCTTCCCAGCGCTGCTCTGTGCCCCGCACAGCCCGGAGCGCGCAGTCCTGGGGATACTAAGAAGCCGACTACTTAGACTCGTGGTGTGGGCGGAGGTGGCAGCCCAAGGTGGGACGTGGGGCCTTGTTGGTTTTGCAGCAGCAGGAGTCTGCAGACTTGAGGAAGGCCTTAAGGCCCACGGAAGCCTCATCCCGCCAAGCCTTCGCCTCCTCGCTGAGACTCTGAGCTGCGCTGGGGTGGGCGGGCACCCGATTCCGCCCCGGCCCAGACCGGTCACTCAGTGTGTGCATATGAGAGCGGAGAGACAGAGACCTGGAGGCCATGGGTGGGGGCTGGTGGTGAAGCTGCCGAGGCCTACACATACACTTAGCTTTGACACTTCTCGTAGGTTCCAAAGACGAAGACACGGTGGCTTCAGGGAGACAAGTCGCAAGGGCGACTTTTCCAAGCGGGAGATGGTGAAGTCTTTGGACGTGTAGTGGGTAGGTGATGATCCCGGCAGCCGCCTGTAGGCCCGCAGACTTCAGAAAACAAGGGCCTTCTGTGAGCGCTGTGTCCTCCCCGGAATCCGCGGCTTAACACATTCTTTCCAGCTGCGGGGCCAGGATCTCCACCCTGCGCATCCGTGGACACACTTAGGGTCGCCTTTGTTTTGCGCAGTGATTCAAGTTGGGTAACCCTTGCTCAACACTTGGGAAATGGGGAGAATCTCCCCCACCCCCAACCTCCCGCACCCCAGGTTCCCAAAATCTGAATCTGTATCCTAGAGTGGAGGCAGCTTCTAGAAAGCAAAGAAACGGTGTCCAAAGACCCCGGAGAGTTGAGTGAGCGCAGATCCGTGACGCCTGAGGTACGCTAGGGCATCCAGGCTAGGGTGTGTGTGCGAGGGTCGGGGGGCGCATAGAGACCGCGCTGGTTTAGGCGGACCCGCAGTCCCGCCCGCATCTGGAACGAGCTGCTTCGCAGTTCCGGCTCCCGGCGCCCCAGAGAAGTTCGGGGAGCGGTGAGCCTAGCCGCCGCGCGCTCATGTTTATTCACGCGGCCTTGAGCAGCCGAGTTCCAATCCATATTAATCAACCGCTCGACCTACTCAAGTCTAAGTTTACGGGAGAAAACCTAGTCCCCGAAAAGGAAGAACAGCAATCCGGACAAGCAGTTGGCGCCTTTGTCCCGCCAGCCCCTTCTCCAACCAGCCCGAAGTTGGGCAGCTGCTGCGAAGGAGGGTAAGGGCGATGATCAGAGGGGGGCTGATTGATGCCCCCAGGCGCTCGCCTCACCACTGGAGCTGGGAACAAGATCCCAAGGTCGTCCAATGGGTCTACCAGGGGCAGATTCCGTTTCCCGGCAAGAAAGAGTCCCACACTTGTGCCGACCCCCCTTCTAAAGTCCTATCAGGATTATGATTTATTTTTTACTAAATAAGCCCCCACGACTTAGATAAGTTTCAGGCTGCACAAAATCTGCTTTCCACTGTGGGTCTGCAGGGGTTAAATTCGCGGGGGGTGAGGCCGGCCCTAATTTCAGACACTTTTCTTTCTAATGTGGCTCCAGCCCCAGAGGGAGGGGTCACCGGGACTGGAGGCTGGGGTGTCCTCTAAGACCCTCTCTCCCTTCCAGATCTCTCTTTTCCGTGCGGATCCTGCCAGAGCCCGCGTGATCATCGCCTCCCACACCCCTCCCTCCCTGACCTGGCCAGTCTCTTCTCTCAGGGAGGAACTTTGCGGAGGGGTCAGTGTTGGGAACCCCGGGGTCCTCCGCCGCCTCCTGATCTTCCGCCAGTCCCGCCACTCCTCCGCCCTGGGCGTGCCTTCCGCAGGTGAACCTGAAGGTGCGTCTGCAATGCTGCTGTTCCATTCTCGTTCTCGTAGATTCTTCTTCTATTCTCTCTCTTTGCCTTCCGTTTCGCCCAGCACCCACTTTTCCTACGCTGCTCTGAAGAAGTTCTCTATCTTCTGTCTCAGGCTCTCCGTGCGTCCTTTCACTCGTCTTCACCTGGCCAGTCTATGCAGGCAGAGTAAGGCCATATGGGCGACCATTCGGATAATCCAATTTAAAAGAAACCCCCTTACAAAAATCCAGCTAAGCGGGAGGGGCGAGGGAGAGCGCTCGCGCAAATGTTTGTTGTGCAGAATTCCCCCGTGTTTGTGCGCAGTCCCAACCCCACACAGTCTCCCCTGGATCCTGATGCGCGCCCGCATAGTGATGACTTCCAAATCTGGGGTTTACCACGTGGTGACAAATAAACAGGGGTACACTCCAAACCCGCTGGATGTCTATGTGTGCGCGCGCGCGTGAAGGAGCTTTTGTACATGCAATACCCTCAGGGCAAACGGAGAAAGCGCTAAAGGCTCCCCTGAACTCTGGGACAGTACCTGAGGGGGACTCTGGGGAGAACAGGCTGGCTCCCCAGGAGACACTACACAGTGATGACAAATCCACCTACAGGTGGTGACAACTCTAGGAAGTCCCCCTCACCTCCTGAGTTCGGGAGAGCCCCTTTAAAGGTAGTCTGTCTTCTGCAGACACTCCTCTCCACTCCCGACCTTATGAAAAGGGTGGCCCCAGTGGAGACAATCAATCTGAAAAGCTTCACTCGGTCTCTGTTACCCTAGGTTGTGCCTCTCCTTTCGGGATTTCAAGCTTTCTGCAAATGGCTAATTACCTTAGGGTGATCCCAAAATAAAATGGTAGGGGTGGGCTAGAGAAGAGTGTGCTCAAGTGAAATCGACAACCAGTAATATCATCCCTTGAAGAGAGTCTGAAGACGTCCTGGTAATTTCCCTTAAGAAATCTGGTTTTACTGGTGGATCTCCATAGAATTCTTTGCCTAGAGGCTGGAAATGAGTAATAGGCCGTGTGTCTCCAAGGCCTCGGCTAATATGATACATACTTTCAAGAAGAGCAACGGGGTGTTTACAATTAGTACCTAAATTTCTTCTGTTTGAAAAAAAAAAAAATCCCTAAATAACCCCTCTCCCAATCAAGCACGAAGCTCAAAGGAGGTAGAAATCAGGTGGAGACATTTTCCAAAGGAATTAAAAAGCCAACGCCAATTTTATTTCCTCCAGTC